>NC_092409.1:6014146-6314854 GCF_009017415.1 Aspergillus flavus | reverse complement strand
AATGTTGACCCTAATGTTGACCCTAATGTTGACCCTAATGTTGACCCTAATGTTGACCCTAATGTTGACCCTAATGTTGACCCTAATGTTGACCCTAATGTTGACCCTAATGTTGACCCTAATGTTGACCCTAATTCTATTAATTTTATAGTATATAGAAATTATTTCTAAATATTATTATAATAATAAATAAATACTATATATTTTAAATATATAATTAAAATAATAAATATAGATTAGAAATTTTATTCGTAGTAATTAATTTAATTAAATTTTATAATAAAATTTATATTAATTATAATATATTTTTCTAAGTAATTAATACTCTATAAAATAGATAGTTAATATAAAAAATATATCTAAATAATCTTATTAAATCTAAGTCTAATTAGATCTAGTAATAGATTATAAATCTATATAGAAAATTTAAAATAAATATATATTAACTTTAAACTGGCCCATTTACTAAATAGGCCGCACTGCAAACCAAATATACTATCTTTTTCCACCCCTTCTAGACTAGGGTTTTATGTTTCTTTATCTAGCTTGACGGACATCACAATAGCTTTCGGGAAAACAGTGGGCCCATGGCATCCGGACTGGCAGAACCACCGGGCGGCCGAAGAGAGAAACGTCTACATTGAACCGGCATCTCATTTGTTTGACGCATACTTAGCCATCCCCCAGGTCCTTCCTACTCCTTCTACTGTGTCTTCAGATACTAGGGATGCGATCCTCGCCATTATTTTCAGGAATTGCGCCAAAGATAACATGATGAAGGTGGCCTCGGCCTTTCCTTCCGCGGAAGTAATAAGTCGACTTCTCCTCAGATTTCTCGAGTCTCATGCCTTGGAAGAGGACACATGGATCCATCTTCCCACCTTTGATGCGAATAAAGCCCCTCCGAATTATTGATGGCTTGTGTTGCATCCAGTGCCATGGAGTCTACGACGAGTACCACTCGAAGGTTTGGCAAAGCTCTTCATAGTATTCTACACCCCTACCTCTTTCAAGTAGTAAGTTCTCCACCATATCATTTTCTCACATACTGTTAGAGGCTAATGAATAGGACATCAAATTAGTTTGAAAACAATATCATTCGTACACGACAGTTACTATACATCCAGGCTCTCGCACCTTTTGTTCAAATTGGATTATGGTGTGGAGATAGGCGTATGATGGAAATATCTGAAGCGACTGTGGGATGTCTGGTCCAAGTGAGAGCAACGCCTTTCTTGTGAGACCTGCTTCAGCTAACTTTGTATTAGATGCTGCGATATAGTGGTCGTTATCGAGGGTCTACGTTCCCCAGTGTTAGCCTTTCTTGGGACGACGATGGAGAATTTCTCGAAGCCAGATGGCGTGACTGGGTGGAACAAGAATCATTCAAGAGGTATATATCCAGGATGATCGATCCATCTGACTTACAAATCTTAAGTAAACTTAGTGGATTGGTGTTCCACATACAAGTGCATTGCTCAGAAGGGTCGTTGACAACCGGAACCAGAATGCCTGTTTCCTGCTTTGAGTTATTACTTCCACTTCCAAATCATCGGCAACTGTGGACAGCAAAGACACCGGCAGAGTGGAAAGACATATACCTCAGCCTTAATCCTCATGAGCTATCCCATAAAATCTTAGCCCGTCAGGTTCTTTCAAATTTGCTAATACTCTTGTCATTGCCGGACATATACGACTCTGGTTTAGCTCATTCGATAGTCCTGCATTGCATTTCTTCTATGATCCGAGAATACCAACAAAGCCAAAGTCTTTGTGAGTCTGATGTTAACGATATGACGCGCATGCTTTTCCTGCCACTGCCAAGGAATGTGAAGAGGAACAGCTACATCGCCGTCTGCAAAGCATGCGAATAATCAACGAAATGCAAAGCACTCAAGACGCCATCCACAGATCTTTATCAATTGAGCTTTTGTCTATGCATCCTTTTGCTCCATTTGGTCAAATTGAATTGGCGGCTGGCCGTGAAGGCGAGGATGAAGTCAAAGCTGCATACCAGAGTGCCAAAACTGGACCCGGGGCTACCAAGCCCGACAGGCGGTTTCAGATGCTGGCCAGGCAGTCCGCTACTTACGTGAAATTTCCCCATCGCAGTTCACAAATTTCCATGCTATCATCGCGTACCAGGTCAGCTTATGCCTGTGGATTTATGGAACACTCGCCGCCAATAATGCTCCATCTTCAGCTGGTGGCATCCCGTCAATTATGTCACAGCAGTTTACTCTGGACACGGACGAGAAAGCCAAAATACAACAATGGATAAACCTTAATCGAGGCATCCCTGCCATCTGCAAAAGTCTCTCTAGTGACGGGGCTGAACATGGAGATCAGATTCTGCTTTTTCCAACCCAGCAGATTATGATCTGTCTACAGGAGCTGCTACCACACGAGCTTTTGACAGATAAAAGTCATGTGTTGATTGCATCAGTCTATGATCTTATGTCTGCTCTCAGCACTGCTAGACCAGGCCTTTGCCTTTCTTAGAATGGGAATTCGAGGTTTCCCTTTCACGGAAGAAAGGAGCAGCATTCTACCGATGGCTCGTAAAGACTGCGAGAAGGAAACACAAATTTTAATACCCTTAGCAGTCAGAGTAATGTAGGCATGGTGGAGTAAGACCGCGGAACAATTCTCAACGCTCTAATACAATAATCGCTACAAAACTGTAAGAGATATCGCCAGGGCCCGATATTCCACAGGACTGAAAGCTCAAATAATTCCGAATCGACGATTCAGAGTACCCTAGTCAGGCGTATATAGCTTCCCGCCGTTACATATATAGAAACACTAAATTAGGCTAATCAGCGGACAAGGAACCACACTTGACCGTGCAGCTCCCAGGTACTAGGGTATAGGGTAAGCCGGGCTGGACTCTAAGAGTGTAGAATATACGGGATGATTGCGACAGCAGCAAGTGGCATTACCTCAATTATGAATACCCTCAACAGTCTGCAGGACATACCACATCATTCCCTGCCATCTTCGGCTTGGTGCAGACCCCCATTTTCTTGCGCTCCTTGCGACTCGGGATGTCGCTGTTCTTCCCTGGCATAAGACGACCCGGGTGTATGAAATTGAACAACACGAGAGCTAGCAGCATGGGCAGCGAGTCGAGGCAGTATTGGTAGGCCTCATGGGAGGGAACTGTGCTGTTGAGGCCCTGCCCGTATTCGCATAGACGGAAGATAATACGCAGCTTTTCTTCTTAGTTCGGCTTTATTCCACGGAAGGAAAGTGCTTACTGTGATGAAGACAAGACACGCGTAGAGGACATAGAGTAGCTGGAGAGCCTTTTTCGTGTCCGGCGAGTGTTGTCGCAGAATCTTGCGATGCAGGACGATGGCGCACACTACGAACAACAGAATGAAAAGCTGTTGCACGCCCACACCAGCCATGTAGATATGCAGCCCGGTCATCTCCGTGCTGTATGATATGTTGTTCCCGGCCGCCTGGGCTGCCCCATAGACTTGGATGACAAATGCACTATGCTTATTATTAGTCTGGATTTCAGTTATGAGTTGAAAAGAGAGGGAAACCATGCATGATGTCAAGAGTCACGAAGGAGAACCCAAAATGCCATGGCCGCATACGCATCACCCGCGCGTCGTCGGTGAAGTTCCACACCATCCGTCCCATGACCATGTACACAAATGCATTGGTCCAGAGCGGGGCAATGAGGATGAGCACAAACCATGCAGCGTAGTCATCGTAGCTGGCTGGGTTGAGGATACTAAGCACACGGAAGATGTAGGTCACTGTCTGAATCGTCCCGGACATGGCGATTACCCAGCAATAGAGTTTGCGATGCAGAATGGCCTGCGCGATATGGGCGAGAGTCGTTAAGCCAAAGAGCACAGTAAGCAAGTATGCGGCGCCGATGGATGGACAAAAGGTCCACATCGTAGCCGGTGTCGTGAGGGCTGTTGAGCCGTCATTTATCTGGTTGGTGGCTGCAATGGGACGTATGGAGTACTGTACCTTTGCATTGTGTCATGGTGCTTATGATGATGTGGAAAAGTACTCCAGCGGAACCTGCGTGAGGATGATAATTCTTCACACGGATGTCATGGCTTTAAGCGCTGTTCTATCTCTATATCGCTGCCTGATGGCAAGAAGGTGTCGTGATCATGAAGCTTAGGGCTAGTATATAAGGCTATGTATCTCATTGGTACTCTCATATACACACACCAATCACATTGCTGGTGCTATCCGGCACAGCCGTTGTCAGCAACTTAGCATGCCCTGGACTATTTTTAGACGGTGGGGGCCATTCGAGAGCAATCTCATATCTAACGAGGGCTAGCTGGATGGACTACCTATCGAGAAAGCTCCACATTCTGGTGTGTTCAGCAAGAGTCTAAGCTGTAAACCAGCATAATATAGTCTCAGAGAAACGGCGGCCGAGGGGTATAGTCCTTCGTGCCTTCCACTTCAGCCCAGGGTCGTGAATGAGGAACATCCAAGCAGAAACAGAGTTTCAAAAGTTCGCTGCATGCAGCCTCTCAGCACTAGTAACATGCCACGCCAATAAAAGCCCATGCTAGTAAACATTGTGCCGCCAGCGTAGACTATGGCTGCCTGGTATATGACTAATATACTCGTCCAACCTGTACGCATGGCCTAAACGAGAAGTCCGACTTTCGACCTAACTGTTAGAGGGACACCATTCCCTTCTAGAAAATTATATAACTTACATCTTAATACCTAACGTGTCAATTTGGATTATATCGAACCATGACCAGGGAACGGTTGGTAGGCCTCGAGTCGTCGAGCGCACGGAACAGGACAAAACTCTATTTTCCTTCGTCAAGGTCTTCGAAATATCCTGGGCGTCTTGATACTGGGGGCTCTGATGTGGGAGGTGTAAAGAGATAAACCTGCCGAATGAGGCGCAGTGCATGCATATAAAGCTTGTAGGGAAGGCTAGTACTCGATAATAGAGATTTAGATTATGATTGGCCGTAAGTGCGAAGCTTGTAATGTTTGAAATGGTGTTATCGCAGCATCTATGTCATGGCAGTAATACTTTGAGGATGATGATTACAATGAGATATACGATTTTAAGATCCAAAAATATCGACAAAGGTTGGAAAGCACCGGAGTGAAAGCGCATAGGGTCATCCCATAGGCAGCGCCGGACCAACCCACCTGATCTAGAGCGTGAAAGTCAGTAAAGATTCTAGATGTAGCCACTGAGATGATGGTACTATCCCGTGCCATCACAAACGTTCCTGAGAAAGGGAGAACATGATGACAACCAGCCGCAGACCCCTACATAACTAGGTAACAACGATATCCCCGATTTGACGGCTTATTATACACGGAATTGCCGTGCGGATCTGCAAGCCTGCTGGGCCGACGTCATCCAGAAAGTGGTTTCTTGGAAGTTGGGTGCAATTGTCCAACCACGCCTCGGAAGAGCCCATGCTTGGCCGACATGGGCGTTAGCGAACTCTTCCTCGGGTCAGCTCTAAGTTGTGCATGAGATCACGGTGCTCCATATGAATTTCTCGGCAACCCACGTAACTTCGGGCTCTTGTCCTTTTCTTCGGAGGGAATCCGCAGACATTGCGTTGTCTCCTCGGCATCGAACCTACACCGAGTTCCCTTTCGAGTAGCGCCGAGTTCGCTGGACCTTTCGTGCTCCACATAAAACCTCACCCAGACGATCTCTGCAGATAGTTCCGATAATTCTCCGAGGTCATATTCCGCCCATCTCCGGACAGCACCCACGCTTCCCCACGTACTTCCCCTTTCCCCGGACGGTACATGTTGCCATCGGTGGACTATTGTGCATCGGGACTTGCCATGAAATCTTCCATGGAAATTCTGCGCAAATGAATTGACAAGCCTAAGACGTCCTGTTGAACTCAACCAAAGTATCAGAATGGCCAGCGTAAGCAGAGTGCAGCTGGCGTTCCGTAGATGACTTATTCAGCTTCGGCGGTCGTTCTTGAAGAGGCAGTAGAAAGAAGGCTCTTGAGCTTTTGCGCGTGGCAATTCGACGCTAATCATAACCACAAAGCACGCCTAGTCTACTTGGCGGATTTGCGGGGCTTGGAAACGTGTTGCCTTTGCGGAGAACCCATGGGGAAGCTTGGCGACCCTCGATTCCAAGCCAGTAGAGTTGCCGATTGGTCAGGAGAATTGTGGTCGCGAGTGGCGTTGCATCCCGGAACCTTGGCAATGGACGTTGGATGGCGCTTTCATGCCGTAAATCATGGAGAATATGTTGACTAGTGGTGGTAACAACGTTCTCCTCGGCCAGGATTCTCCACCATCATAGTCCGTGTCTGGATTTCAAGGAAGATGGGCAAAGAACATGCGAGGGGTCATTGGCGCTCTTGTCGCGGGCTGGAGTGCGCAAGGCACCCCACACACCAACCTTGGCGATACGCTCGACTCTTCGAAACCTAAGAGGTGCTTGAGCCATAAAATGCCTCGAAGAGATCATATTCCGCTAACATCCATCCGCAGTGCTAATAACACAACACTGTGCCCTGTAAGTACATAAGGCGAGCGGCTCCTGCACCTCCTGTCACCGCTTCCCTCGTTTTCGCCAATCTTGGCACCAATAATTCACAGGACAGCGATGTTATTCACACGCCCCTCCAACGAGAAAGGAGCTGCCTGGCCAGCCATCTTGGTCGGACTGTTCGCCGCGTTCGGTGGTATCCTCTATGGCTACGACACTGGGACCATCTCAGGCATCCAGACTATGCCCTACTGGATCGAGGAGTTCGACAACCCGAACGCAGGCCGCATCGCCCTAATCGTTTCCATCTTGTCAGTTGGCACCTTCGTTGGTGCACTTGCAGCGGGTATCATGGCAGACATTACTGGGCGACGGTGGGGAATCATCCTGTCGGCCATGTTGCCTTTCAATCTCGGTGTCGCCCTCCAAACTGCCGCTACATCTCAGCCTTTGTTCATTGCTGGTCGATTTTTTGCAGGTCTTGGAGTTGGCCTGATTTCTGCCCAGAGTGTGTTGATCGGCAGAAGCTCTTTCGAATTTATGGCTAATTGTTCCAGTCCCGATGTACCAGTCCGAGACTTTGCCCAAATGGATCAGAGGCGCAGTGGTTGGATCTTACCAGCTTTGTATCACAATCGGCCTGTTCCTGGCTGCCATTGTGAATTGGGCAACGCAGCACCGGCCGGACAGTGGTATGTCCAATAGTCGAGGTCGTTTGACTTCATGACACCGCAAGGCTAACAAAGCTATAGGAAGCTACCGTATCCCTCTTTCAATTCAATTCGCATGGGCTCTCATTCTTGTGGGCTCCCCCTATGACAAGGTACAATGCAAGACTCTATAACTGACTGCAAACAGGCGGGCGGCCTCTTCTTCCTCCCCGAGACCCCTCGTTTCCTTATCAAAAAGGGCAACGACACCCAAGCTCTTCGATCCTTGGTTTTCCTTCGCCGCTTGAGTGCTGATGATCCTGACCTTCTCGCCGAGATGGAAGAGTTGAAGAACAATTGGGAGTATGAGAAGTCCATTGGCTCTGCTTCGTACCTTGAATGCTTCAAGGGAACTGCTGGTAAACGTACCATCACGGGAATCATACTTCAGTCACTTCAGCAGCTGGTGGGTATCAATTTCATCATTTATTATGGGACAAGCTACTTTGCCGAGAATGTGCAAGGTCTGCCAGACTCCTTTATCCTGCAGGTGATTGTCAACTCCATTAACGTGGTCATGACGCTTCCTGGACTTTGGGCAATTGACCGCTTCGGGCGACGACCTGTTCTACTGACGGGAGCACTTGGTATGGGCGTCTCGCAATATATTGTTGCGGCCTGTGGCGCCGCAACCCCGACTTCGAATTTTACGTCGCAGTGCGCCCAGTTCGCTTTTATTTGCATATACATCTCTTTCTTCGGTAGAGTGAACTCGATCATGCCCCAGTGAACTCGCACTAACACATGCAAAAGCATCTACCTTCGGTCCCTGCGCCTGGGTTGTCACAGGAGAGATCTTCTCCCTCCAGACTCGTGCCAAAGGTCTTTCCATGACCACTGCAGCAAACTGGTTCTTCAATTGGCTACTCTCTTACATCACGCCATACCTCACTGGAGCGCTTAACCCAACCCAATCGAACGTGTTCTGGATTTGGGGTAGCTTCTGCTGGATTGCGTTCGTCTTTACATTTACCATGATCTATGAGACCAAGGGCCTGTCCCTTGAACAGGTCAATGAGCTTTATGAAAGTGTGTCAAAGGCCTGGAGGAGCGCTAATTACCGTTCTGAGCTCCGTAGGATGTCTGTTTCTGAAGCTTATCGCAAGGAGTCGGTGGATGAAGAGACGAAGCCTTCGGAAATGGCTTGTGAGGATTCTAGCAAAGTCTGATTAGCTACCAGGTGCCAGTTCGCAAGTCCTGTCACCAAAGCGACCCTTTATCGAATCCCACCATATCGTGATAAGCTGGTCGTCCTCATTTCGTTCGAAAGGGCCTTGATGATAGGTAAATAGGCACTCCCTCTCACTATTGGGGCCTCACAGCTCGTTATATAGAAGGATTTGATATAATAGCTATGATTGGAAAATCTAATTCTGCCAGGGAAAGGACTTATGTGATAAAGAAGGTATGATTGGACAGTCCAAAGAATCCGCAAATGAGTAAATCACGTCGGGTCTGCGCAGACCTACAACAATCCTTGAATAGAATGTACAAGCCTATACCTAAATGACAGCGATCCATTATCCTTGGGCCTTTTAAACGATACAATGAAAATAGACTTTGCAGAAGACCTATGCCCAGACGTTCTCCGCCGGACGCTGAATGGAGTCCGAGTTATCGAATTCAGCACGCTTCCATTCAGTGAAAGCATCAGGCTAGACCTCGTCGATAGTGAGCTGTCTACTATAAAAAGGAATACAGAATACCACTTCATGGTCAATGACACCATGGCACTCCTCACGGCTCGAGAAGTGGCCTCCAACTTCTCAAACCTGTATACGAGCATTGCAGACGTGACCAGACCTGCAGTGGACTTCTCCATCTTCCTAGATAATATGAATCTCGTCATTCTTAGAATACGATGCGTATCTTCTGGAGATCTGAAATATGCTATAACTAACGCTAGATCTGTGCTTATTAAAGCCGGTATCTTCTTGCCCTATAAAGCTCTGACAAGTATTCTGGTAATATATTGCTCTAAGCCTTATCTTATGACTCTTCTGACTTCGAGTAGGTAAAAATAGGATGTTTCCAATCCAAAGTCCCTTAACTCCTTCGCGAAAATAATTTTAAGAAGATTGTTTCCATCATATTAGAGTGCGTCTTGCGAGAGCCTTCTGGTATGGTGATTTTTAGCCAGCTACTACAGAGAAGTATAGTCTAAGTACTGTCTGCCAGCCCAGAGGTGGCTTTGCTATATCTTACACAGTTGAAAAATCCAATATATCAAGAGCTCGCTGCGTCGGGGATTGTGTTGACGGAGCATTTCCTACCGCAACAAAAGGATGTTAGCAAATCCTATTGTTCAAGCCATCCGGGTCCCTCTGATAGAGAACTGTGAACGAAGATATAAATCTACCCGATAAAGGTATCACTAGTATTGAGTAATAAATAGGTTATGCTCATGGGCTCAAGTAGACTTCGCCAGAATTCGCCATGGGCTCAAGCGGCCCAACCCGACCAACTCTAGTTAGGACCACCAGAGGTCCATAATTCAGTTATACCTAGGGATAGCAATTACTAGCGGACATAACTCATCTCCAGGATTTGTTGTGTGACATATTATAGTGACCTGCTGCCCTTTTCTCTTCCTTTCCTCTTCGCTTCCTCCGATTAGTATTCTTGTTGAACTTCTACGGATATATTTCCATAATGTTTCTTTGGGACAGTTACCGGGAAAGTGAAATTGCATAAAGATTGGACTACTGTATGGCTAAGTCTGGAATAGAATCACTCCTAATCCACAATAGCCTCTGCTATCTGGAGACCGGCTGTAATGAGATTGCTCACAGTCATAACCGCAATGACTACCTGCCGCGTGTCTTCCTCGATATCATTCACGGCCAATGCATACGAGATCCGGCTGATATAAGAAGTCAGATTTGATACTTCTCCGATAATCGCAGCTGACCGGTCTTTTCCAGCGGGATCTTTGGCAAGCTCGACAAAATGTTTGATTGTTGCGGCAGCACCAACACCGACCAGTAAAACATTGATCCCCGCACCCATACCGCGTGGGTCTTTGGCTGTGGGTAATCCCAATTTGGCCAGCTTCTTCTGGCCATAGCTACTGAACACAACTTTGGAGACTACAGTCGTGACACTAGTGGCAGTGCTAAGCGCACTGAAAATAGGTTCCTGAAGTGGATCCCTGGGCGACACTATATCTGCCACTCCTTGGGATGCTGCCCCAATGAACCCAAGAATGGCTGATGGTGTGGACATCGGGTTATCTCCAGTGGGAGACTCGGCTTCTACAGCGTTTACAAATGCACCAATGACCCCGCAGATTCCACTCACGGAGTGTCCGGCGATGAAAATAGCGTCCTGTAGGACGGTTGGCTGGCTTGGGGTAGAAGTAGCCGACGCAGAGGCAAGGCGCGAGACGGGCATGTCATAGACGGTTCTGGAAGCGACTGAGAACGATGCTGGAGGATGCAACGTGTCAATTAGATCATTCCAGCTCCCGGCATCGATCACGGACTGTACATCCTTGTTGTCCGGGAAAGGAGGCTCTCCCTTTGCGATCTTATATACGACAGTGTAGCAGACAGCAGCAACCCAGGTAAAAAGGTCTAGGAAGGAGATATCTGGAATACCGATGGCATTCAGAATATCGGATATTATGGGGATATGCAGCTTGGCGTCCACCATACCCACTACTGCTGTAGCCAGATCCTGGAGTAGATCCAGGAGGGCATCGACCACCACCTCCACACTGGCAAGAATCCCATCGACTAAGATAGCCACGATCTTCTTGATGGCATCCTCAACAGTCATCGTCGCGAATTGCTTGGCCACTTCTCCAATCTGGTCGCGAAAGCCGGAAATCACTTTATCTTCTTTGGACAGGGCGCTGTGTAGATCGTCAAGCGCTTTCTGAACCGGGTCTTTATTGATATCTCCTGAAAACGGCGAGTCGGCGACGACACTGACACTGTTGGCATTGTTCTTGTAATGATGAGCCAGCAACTGGGATCCAGATGTTTGGTTCTTGGAGTTGCTCTTGCTGCTGCTCGACGCAGGCTTGCTGACGGTATCCCCAAGAGGTGACCAGTCGACGTCAGCCCATTCGTTGAGAGATGCCTCCACAGATTCGATTTTGTTGTTAAAGGTACTCTTGGCATCCCCAATGCTGTCAATCTGGTGCTGAAAGAACTGTTTCGAAATATTGTACAGCACATTCTTGGTCCGTTTGATGTCGTCCCATTCAAACAAGAACTCTATGAATTGAATGATCGCCTTGATTGCCGTCTTGATGGCATTGAAAATCCACTCGACTGCAGCAACAACAGCCTCCACAGTGTCTAGAATGGCACGATAGATATCTCCGGCGATCGTCGCGATGAAGTGCCATGCCTGCGTTGCCTCATGCCAAATAACCTCGACCACGGCTTCAACGCCAGACTCGAACCAACTGAAAAGGTCACCAATTCCGATTAGGATATTATCACCAAAGTCCCCGCTTGACGTGGCTCGAAGGTTGCCGTGAAGCTTTTGTCCTGCAGGCTTTGTAGTCTTAACGTGAGCATACGCCTTGTTGAGCCCTTCCATATTTGCGGCGACCTTGTCGAGGTCGCTATCCTTGGTCGATGACTCGACCAACGGGCTTTTTTTGGGTGTCCCTACCACTCCCCCTCCACATGTCTTTGATGGAAAGCTGGCATCACGGAGGGTGCCTTTGGAATTGAGCTTTCCAAGCTTTTCAAAAGATTTCTCCATCGGGTTGATGGCAGTAGTTGTCACGCCTCCATCCGTTGAAACTATGAGCGTTGCACCGTTGATATTCGGGGTCTCCTCAATTACTGTCATCGAGCCTGTGCTGTCCGCCTCAACCTCGATCGGACTCTGCCCAAGTACGTAATACAATCCGTTAATATAAACCGGTGTGCGCGACGCGGTTGAAACCTTCAGAGTGGCACCGCTGGCGGCCAAGTCATTCTCATCCATAACATGAATAAAGGTCGTGTAAGACTTGAAGACGAGGGCTTTTTCAGTGGTTGAAGCTGGCGCCAGCTTCAGATTCTGTGGCTTCCACAGACTATTGATATCCTGGGTGATCTTGCCTAGCTTGCCTCCACCAGATGTGAATATGGTGTTTCCCCCGTCTGCTCTGTTCACGTACGCCGAAATCTGCTCCACCCCGTTGGCGATAGGGACTGGGACATTCCATGCTCTCCGGTCCGTCACATTTTCGATATGGCATGAAAGGCAATAGACCTGATCACTTCCGTTCTTTCCGAAGAGAGTCAATACTCCTTGGTGGATCATGGCGCGCAACACTACAGTTCCAGAAAGCAGGCTATTGGTCAGGACCGCGTCCGCTGTAGCATCATCCTTTTGCTTCTCGGCTGCTATACGGTACAGGGTCTCGCCATTGAGGATATACAGGTCTGTCTCGCCATTTCCATTCCGAGCAGTGGCTATAGCAGATGGAATCTTGTTGTCGGGCAGCTTGAACCGGGTTGGAAGGGGCGGTCCATCGCCGAAGATGTTTTCAAGCGGCACATAATCAAGCTGAGCGCTCCCTCCAGCGGTTCCAGCAGTGTAGACTCCGTCGACCCTGCCACGGTGCACTCGTCCAATACAACTTTGATAAGATCCGGCGGCGATATCGACCGGGACATCATGTTTAACCCATCGACTACCGGAGGTTTCAGACGGATCGACATAGTAGCGTGCGATATCCTTGATCGTAGATGATCCAGCTCGGTCAACATCAACAACAAGGTATTGTTTCTGGCTATCCGTCTCCGCAAACCAGATACCTGCAACGGTAATGCTTGGTTGTGTCTCGTTAGCAGCATCAAACGGGACCAATGTCCATTCCGGTTTCTTCGTCCAGGCGGTGTCTGAGTTGGAATTCTTCAGCGAAACAAAAAGATTGTCTTTCCCTTCCACTCGAACAGCCATGGCCATTCCAATAGTTTGATCAAGAGCACTCTGCCCAACATCGAATGTCCTCACCATCGCATCCTTCTTTCCCGGGAGTTGCGAGCTGATCGTCGTTGTAGAAAGATCAATCTGCGCCCAACCTGTACTATGCTGGCCGCTGCTCTCTTCGATAACGTGGAATACATTGGAAGAGTCGATGCCAAACAGCAGGGTGTGGCCATCCTTTGTCTGGAGGGCTTCGAACTTATTTTTCGGGGAAACTATCTCGCCTTGGATGTAGTTTTGGATCAATTCGGTGTCGTAGGAAAGAACAAGTTTCTTTCCCGAATTGTCTGTGGTGGCCATCATGCTCGACCAGTTCAAAGGAAGTCAAGGGGAATTATTCTGGGTGGAGGGGAGTGCAAGTCTTGTCTGATTGCAAGACGAACCGCGCAGACGACTGTATATGTAGACTGTCGATACTGTCGATCGACTTCACTCATCCTGTCTGCTATGGGAGGTGTGTTAGTATGAGGGATTTCATTGCAGCTAATCGCTTCTCCAAATCAAGGTAAAATCATTCAGCTGAGACTAGGTCTATCTTTTCCACTTTGAGAATAACAACACATTCCCGTGAAGAATCGATTGGGTTTTTGCCGGCGGGGTATCAAACAGCTGAACAACGCAGGATCGGAACGATTGGCCCGCATGAACGGGTGGATCTACGAACCATGGCACTAAGCGTCTGCATGCATGAGCTGAAGTCTTCAGAGTTAGCTCCCACGGTGCCAGCAAAGGTCTCGCCCGTCCAAAGATAGTTGCCTCCAGAGGTTGCCTAGCTGCCTCGTCAGCTTTCCATTTCTTCCGTTGTGTCTTACGAGCGAAAGCTGACCGTGATCCATCAGATGTTCAGCTGCTATGTCTTTCTTTCCTGCCCAAAGCAGGCGCTTGCATGATATGCCACGTAACAGAAATCGATCAGCCCTCGACCCGCTCACTGTAACATGGCGAATGAATGAGCATATCAACGGAGGCACGGAGGCTGTATATCTAGAAGGCAGCGAACGCTCGCTTCCTGGTCACGAAGAGCCATCCAAAACCTCTTTGAAATCTATCATTCCTCTTAAACAAACGACTAATACCACTGATCTGCATCATCATGGGTGCCGATACAGAATCACATCTGTCTGGTTCTGACTTCCACTACGACTTCAAGAATGGCGACAAAACGATCAAGACTGGGTACGACTTTGTCGTGTCAACTACCGAGACCAGCATCAACGATGGTCTCCGTGCCTACCTCAATAACTCTGATCAACCGGTACAATATCTTTGCTTCCTCGTGGACAGCCAAGGCAATGTTGACAAAACCATCACGCTGGATGAACTGCTCAAACTCACTAAAAATGTGAACCCATTCACAACTCCTGCCGGCAAGGTTGATCAAGCAGTCTGGCAGCCCCTGGTAGATGCCAAATTTCGATATGGCATTAAATTGCAAATGGGAATTCCGCCGGGGTTGCTGCCTAAGGATTTGGATATTGTGGAATTTGCCGACGAGGATGCAACCCATGTACGGTTCAGGCTGTACTGCTCAGAGGTGTCCATCATCGAGTTCCAGATCCCTAGTGGATGGGGGTCCACTGATCACACGCTGGTCCTCCACAGCCAGCCAGCCGGCAAGCCCTGGTATGCAGAGATGAAAGTGAACCTCAAGGTCGAAGATTTAGACAAACAGCTAAACACGACATACCTAAACAACCATCCCACTGTCAAGCAAGAGATAAAAGACAAGCTCAAGAACCTCAAGGACACAGCCTTCAGCTTGCAGCAGTTGCTGTATGACCTTGACAGCGCCACACTCGATAGCACCCCTGATTTTCCCGGCCTCCACGAGGGATCTGATGTCTTCCCTCTTCTTCAGAAGACGTTCAGCGGCACTTGGAGCAAGTCTGCAGCCGAAAAGGGGCTTCCGCTTGTCGCCATCGCGGCCGTCGCGCAGTCCAATGACAGCTCCCCATTGGTGATGCGTGACTACCAGCGCCATGTCAGTCTGCAAACGACTAAAGACGGCAAAAAATTCAGAACCTTGGATTACTTCTGCCTCACAGGCAATAAGAAGCTCCCATCTAATCCATCGCTTCCCAAATTCACTTGGAATTGGGTAGTTCCCGAAGACAAGGCGACCAAGAGTGGGACTATGGCCATCAACCGGACCACCTTTGCCAACTACCTCAAGGACCAATTGGTCCCTCATGCCCAAAAGTACTGCGGACACCCCATTGTCAAGGTGACGGGCGATGACGACCCCTTGAAACCCCATATTAACTTCTTTCCTGTCCGAATAGAATATGGAAAGGACCCCGATAAGATTGAAGTTACAGAGAAGGGTAAAGATGTCATCCATCTATCCTACGAGGGCTATGGCGAGGACAAAGCCCATAGTGGGCTGTTCCGGCTGTACGGGGCAGTGGAAGTTTGGAATAAATACAACTGCTCCGTCACGTTTGCTGGCAGTTCCATGACGATTGAACAGCATCATGTGGTCCGTTTCTTCGTCCAGAAGAACTCCACTACAGATGACATCAATGCCATCGACAGGAAGTCAACCGTCTCATATAGCCTTCAGGTTAACGATCACGGAAGGTTGGAGACCGTTAAAGGCAAGTCTAGCGACGAGGACAAGTCCCAGAGAGGCGATAGGAGCCTTTTCATTGACACCTTCTCTGGGATCAACGCAGTTGTCAACAGTCTTAAGGGTGTCGATCTTGCACCACCCGAATTGGAGTCAATCAACGGAGATAAATTGCAGTCTTTCATCTTTCCGGGGTCAAAGGCGTTCGCGTACAAGTCGGTCAACTTCTCTGATTACCAGGATCTAGTGTGCGACATTACTTATGCAAACCCCAGCTAGCCTCCTGATACCTGGCATATCGAAATTCGGTGTGGTCAATGCTTGTTTATAGACGGCACAGCTCTATGCAGTCCTTACTATATACACATACACATCTCCAGTCGAGTAATTTCCCATATCGATGTACCTATGATGATTGAGTTGTTAGTCATTTGCAAGTACTTCTAGCCTCAACCCTAGATAGCTGTACATTTTGCACAAGAAGAACAGACATAAATTACCTGTATTTCGATATATCGCAAAGCGGCCAATAAGTAGCAGGTCTTGTAATGAAGCAAGTCCATTGGACAAAGCGCTCTCATCAAAGCACTCTAATGCTGACAGATAGCAGGCATACGGTTGGTTTTTAAGTTCGCCGTTACGATAGCGGGAATCGAGACGATAGCAGAATCATGAATCATTCAAAGATATCGCGTTTTGGGATATTCTGGGGATCAGGAGCTATGTCATCTTCAAAGTCGCATGCAAATGTCCTGTAGTACAGATTCTGGACGTGGTAACAGCTCAGCTCGGTAGTATAGTAGTTATCAAATATCAATTGCCCATCGTGACGAGGCGGAAGACAGGCGGATTTTACGCGTGCCTCTGTTGGTCTGGAGCCGGTGGACAAATTTTGCCGCAACGTAGGACCGTGCTCACGCCACTCAGAATGATCGAAAAGATGGCACATAAAGCTGTGTTCATTGGTTATATCTACTCCTCTCGGGGTTTGTTGACCAATTCGCTTTAGTCCGCCGCTTTCGAAGAAACTCGAAGTGCGTCTGAGAACTGGGAGTTTGAAGACTCCAGAGGCGCTGGGAATATCCGTGGAGTCTGATGACTTTGGTCCGCTGAGTCTAGTTTCTCCTCAAGCAATCTAACATCGTGTTCAAGTACACTGATATATCTAGAAACGACATCAGTGTCGGGTCTTCACCGGTGAACTTGTTGAACGCGATGGGTTGACATACTCTCGGGAAACAACTCGTTATCCTTGCTAGAGAGTGTCACAAATCCTTGGTCATGTTTTACACAAAGCGAACACTTTGGTCGAAGATCGTCACACTGTCTTGCTCAATTTGAGCTTGAGCTTGCTTGTCCATGGCGCTACCGTAAACTAGGCATACTTGGCTTTGACTAACGAGTGCTGGGTCGGAAAATATCCGGTCATCGGAGGATATCCGGTGACTGGATTTGCAACTTGAAGGCGGTCAGCAACTTTGGTGCAAAGTCTAGTATTTGAATCTACAATAGTATCTGTTGTACTGCGAATGCTTATATAATTTATAGAGAATTTATTGACCGATATGCCTCATGGAACTCTGTGAGACCAGGGAAATGATTTCAGTAATTGTTCTCATAATCTTTATATACAACTTCATTCTCGGTGCATCCACACACAAGCAACTGTCAAAATATATATCATGTTCATGATCATATGGACCTTCGTATTACTGATATTCAACTGAAGTTTCAACCTGCGACGGCTAACTACTAGGATGGGCGTATGCACTAGTATGACTAGACTACATATCTGAAATTATTTTGAACGGCGCTTCGCTCATCATCGTTCAAATGAGAAATGAATATCGTATCGTTGATGTCCCCTTCGGCCGCCAGCTTCTCGAATTTCTTGTTCGACCGCTGAAGCAAGAACCGAAGTGTCAGGATGCACGCCATCCCAAGCGCCTGGAAGGCTAGCAGACAGCCCCAAGACTGCCGATATGCAGGCTCGTACTCGTCCAACCAAAAGTAGTTGGCGAAAAGAGAAGCAATATTAGCGCATGTATTGGCAAGTCCAATTGCGACAGCACGCTTGATTGGCGGCTGTGTAAGAGTAGAGGAGAGCCATGCGTATGTCGTCGAGTACACACCAAATGTACCACAGCAAACCAGGAAAGTAAACGCGTAGCGGGCCCAAAGCTGGCCCGAGACTGCAATGAGGAGAATGGTGCCAACCATTGCCAATGCTTGAGATATTCCAGAAGGGATGGAACGGATCTGCTTCCTGTCTGCAACCCATGCCCAAGACAGGGACCACCAGAATGCCACGAAATATGGCGGAGATGTAAGCAGGAGTACAATCGTATTATTCTCAAAGCCAAGTTGCTTGATCAATGTCGGAAAGAAGTGAGAGTACGAAATAGACGCAGTAGTGGACATTTGTAAGCAAGCGAAGATCCATGTCCGAACGTCTTTTACTGCCCATGCGATGCCACGCATAATAGGGACCTCTTCATCGTTCACGGTGCTAGTTCCCGAGTCAACAGCGAGACGGGCCTGAGCCACAACCTTCTCGGAATCCGTGAGCCATTTGGTTGTACTAGGGAAGTCCGGGAGGACTACTAGTGCGAGGCATCCTAGGACCACTGTAGCAAGACCCTCGAGGATGAAAAGCCATCTCCATGCCGCCAGGCCGGCGACGCCTCCCATTCCGGAGAGAATCCCGGCCGATATGAGACCAGCAAACGCGTTGGACAGCAGGATTCCGCAAACCAATAACGCCATCCTGACGCCAATTTCACGTTTTGTATACCAGCAACTAAGATAGTATACCGCACCGGGGAAGAACGGGGCTTCCACAAAGCCAAGAAAGAACCGGACAAGCAGGATGCCCGGGGTGCTTTGTGTAGCGGCCGTGCATCCACTAGTAATGGCCCAAAGAATCATACATGTTGGCTAGATATACAATCAATACCAGTAGTGCACATGGGAAAGATTGATACACTTACCAGATATATGGAGGGACGGAATTTCGTCATCATGATGGTCGATGGGAGTTGCATGAGGATGTAACCAGCAGAAAAGATGGATATTGCCGTTTGGTACTCGGCCCCTTTGAGGCCAGTATCTTCTTGAAGGCCATACAAGCGAGCTTGAGTGATCGAGTTTCGATCCAGGTAGTTGAAAAGATAGATTACCACAATCAGTGGGAGAATTCGAGCGTCGATTTTGCGTAATAGCTCTTTTTCCACCGTGGAGCGGAACTCCGGCTCATAGGAATGATAGGTAGCTACCACATCCAGAGCATTCTCATCCTGAACATGTTCTACCCAGTTGTCTTTCTGGTCTTTACCCTGCACCTCTTGGCTATCGGGACTTGACTTCGTTGGGGCGAGTGGGGAAGCCATCTCACTGGCTGAATGTCTGAGCGATGAAGAACTGGGAGCAAATAGTGATAGCTTCTGGCACCAATCTGCGAGGATTACTTGGCATATTTATGGGGTTGACTGCTACTCCGCAGCCCTTAGACAAGAACAAGTGACGGCAATTTTCCCCGGACAGAAAAGCTTATGTTCCCCAGAATTTTGGCCCATCGGAAAGTTACCGAAGCCATGTTGGCTCTCTTATAAAGCGGGGGACAGTACGGCAAAATCCCGATAGCTATCAGGGTGAAAAATAAAAGGAAAGCAACGAGAAGAAGAAGAAAAACAAATCATATATCACATTCATTGAAGATGGACGGAATGTGGGATACGCATATCCATTGCCTTGATCCTATCCACTATCCATACAAATCAACGCGCGCCTACACCCCTCCGGCGGCACCTTTGGAGGACTTGATTCGCAGTACACCAGCAACGCAGATCGTCCTAGTCCAGGCTTCCGTAGAAGATGGGTTTGATGGATTGGCGGCTCACCTTGCTCGGATTCATACTGAGTATCCGAACGTCTTGGCTCGCGGGATCATATGCATGGACGAGAATTGGAGCCTATTGAAAACTGAAGACTTTGACAATCTACACGCCTTGGGTGTTCGATACTGTCGAATTCATGGAGTCCATGGAGGGGTTAATATGGATGCTCAGAGTTTGCAGCGACAGATCCGTCACTTTGCCACATCTTACCCTTCAATACATTTAAATTGGGGTCTATCTGCCCAATTTCCACTTGCAACATGGAGCTCCTTGAAGTCGTTGTTCCTAGAGGATGCCGACGTGAAGAAGTTACGAATTATTGCGGATCATGTTGGCAATATAGTGCCAAGTGACATCGCCAGCCCTATATTCAAAGACTTTCTTGAAATGGTTCGTGTTGGCAGATTGAATGTTAAAATATCGGCCCTTTATCGCAGGTGTGGAGAGGACATTTCGAAGATGAAGTCTATTGTCCAGAGGATTGCCGATACTGCGCCATCTGCGCTCATCTGGGGGAGTGACTGGCCTCATGTTGATGCATCTCAAGGAAAATCCACAGAGGTGCCACCCACGGCAGATATCAAGCGAGAGCTCTCCGAACTGCAGGATTGGTTATCCAAGGATCAATTCCGGAAGATGCTGGTGGACAACCCACAGCGCCTCTTCGGAGCTTGAAACAGTGCTCAATTACATAAAAATGAGTACATGCTACTAGATCTGAGCTGCCATTGTCGACCCAATTCCTGAACCGTGGGTTTGTGTTGATGGCTCACTCGATGAGCTGGATATCTGGTATTTCGGGAGCCTATGTATGTAATATAGCTCAGAAGGAAGAATATATGTTAGATACATGGGCTATATAAACTCTAAGCAAATTTTGATGTATGTAAAGAGCGTATTGTGAGGATTAAAATTCCAATAATGCACTACTGTAAATGATTTTGTAGGCGACGGACAGAATCCGAATTATCCCCGCGAACTTTCCGGCTTCCCCGTTTCCTACCCCAAGCCTTCTTCAGACGCGCGGCGAAAGGCTTAAATCGGGCATAAGCACTTCCACTCCATGCCGGAAACACCCAATTCGTCGCGTCAACAAGGCCGTCAGGCTTTTGAGAGCTGTTGGAAGCAAAAAAAGGCTTGGTTCATCACGACTGCGTATGCATGGCCCCGTAGACCACGTCATGTGCCAACGACAGGTTCTCTCACTGGGCAAGAAGCGGACGGAAAAAGCCCGATAACGCCTTACCTGCATGTCATGCGTTGAGGCCGATGCCCAGTGTGTTCCTCGGACATTCGCCATTGAGCCAATCGCGAACAGCGGAGGCAGTTTGTCTCACTCGATTCCAAGGTGATCTACCTGTTATCTCCCCTTCTTATTTGTTGCAGCTTATTGACTCCAGCTAGCTATGTGGGGACATTAAAGAGGAAACGGGGTGGCTCGGGAGGCAAACAACACTTTCAGTTGAGACATACCTAAAGAGACATCCAAATTAATACGACCTTTCGTTGCTAGCACATGGGTCTGCCATAATGAAAAACCCTCTGACAAACTTGTTATTGGAACGATAGAACATGCCAGTGATGGATATCGGAATATCAACACTAGTATGAGATGATATTACCAACGATTGCGGTGGTTTAAAGAACCATATTCCCAGAGACACTAGAGTGGTGGATTTGAGTAACAGTGGCTCAACTGAAAAGCAATACAACAACCCGTGCGCGCTCTCAGAACCATACTAGGGGATTAGCACCATCTAGTTAGAACGTGCTTACTATCTCATTATCCGAAGTATGTAAGAGCTTAGGGACCAGAGCCATTTACAGGTTCATTCTAGCAGCAAGCCATTCGCCGCCAAATTGAATTCCTGTGCTTTGCATTCCCCTTGATCCTGCTCTTACTCAGACGTTCGTTCTCAGCTGGCATTCTCCAAGAATTGTCTTCTGTAGTCTGGGCATCGGCACTCCTGCTGATGTAGGCCTTTGCTTCTAGTATCGCACACGGACAGACGAAGCCGACTCTCCGCGTGATATTGAGCGATGTTTGTTCTAGAACGTCCCCTGTAGAACTGTTTTCGGGCCAGGAAATCTCGGCCTTCACATTAATCAACCTGGCCAACTCCCGAAGTGGCTGCAAGATCTGCTGCTCTTGCTCTGATGTCATATCTATGCGTCCGTTGTAGCTGTATTCGTTGTTTATCCACAGGTGCAAGTCTTGAAGCCCTCTCATACTTTGAAGAGTAGCGCACATATCCTCCCATCTTGTAAACCACAGAGGATGCTGAAAGTCGTCGAAACTCGTTCGATGCTTGGCTATGTGGTAGCAGAACTCGATGGATCTTATGGCATGATATTGAGTAATTGGCAGGATTCCCCGCAACTCAGTCAGAATAAGAAGGTCATCCCTATCCTGTGCTATGCTGGTGGCGGTGATGATAGAGGCAAGGAAAGTGACTGCCTCAGCATAGCTAGTACGTGTCCATTGGTGTTAGGGATGGTATTATTTACAAAGAAGAATGGGCCGTTGTGTGTCACAATTCTGCGGTCTGACTCACATCTGGCGGCATACCACAAGAAGGTTGGACTTCTTCCACGGTGGCAGTCGTTCCCGGCGTGTTAATCCACTCGGTGAGTATACCGTACACGCATAGCATTGGGAGTTGTCACCGTTGCCACACCGTTCCGGAGAGTTGCACATTCTGTCCGGACAAGGGCAATGGATTCCACTGGACACGTCATGCCGTATGAAGTGGATGGTCTTCGTGCCGAAAGCGAGTTCATATATCCTTCGACGTATTTCTGACGGCAGCTTTGCTATTAGCAGACTTTGCAGCTGCAATGTGGTCTTTTCAATGTCAATTGTGTCGGTGGGCTGGAGTGGTAGTGACACCTCGGCTGTCCTGTCTTTTGGTGAGGCGTGCGAGGTCGAATAAACGGAGCAGCTCTTGCAGAGCAATTTGCTGAAAGCAACCCGCATTTTAGGAGCGACGGCCCAAAGGCGAGAAAGGTCTATTGCCTGTCTTCAAGTAGCTCGAGGGGATGTACTGTTTATAATGCGGCTTGCTTGGGGCTGTGCTTTGGGGCTGTGCTGCCTCGTGTCTTCCCGACCTTTACCTTTCGAACATGCAAAGCACCGAAATGAGCCACCCTGAATGGTATATATTACACGACCAAGACGTGAGGTGATAAATCACCAGGCACTGGGATCAAGAGTCGCTCGAGTTAAGCAGCAGGAAAATCCCTATCAAAAAAGAAAACCGTGCCTGGAGGATGAATTGGATATTGCAGTCCGGGGCATGATTCCTAGGCACGGGACAATTGATTCGCTGACATGGATCACAGCGTACGTTTGCCGTAATGTCGAATCCCGTATAGCGTGTCTATTGTTGATCTTGACTAATATGACAAACAGATCTAGGAATTGCATACTCTCTCAAGGTTGAAACCTTGAAACCATCAATGAAAATGAGGGAGCAAAAATAGCTGGTGCCGGATACCAGCGACCCCCAGACTCTCCAATATAAGAAGCTTCAAACACCGGTACCAAGTACCCGAATTGCTTCCAAAACCACTGTTTCTGACTTCCGGAGATCTTCTGAGGGTTTTCTCCTGTCCTCTGGTGTCAGGTTCTCAAGCCACCAGGGCGCTATGTTGTCCTCTAATCGAGAAAGCCAGGTGGCCTCTTTCCAATGTTCTTCTTTGATGCCATTCATAGGAGTTTTCATGCCGCAGACCTCGAGTCTATTCAGGTATGCTTCGTAAAACGCATTGGGCCAGTCGCCTTCATTCGCCACGGAATCATTGACAAACTCATCTAATTCAGGGAAAAACCCAGAAAACTCAAAGTCAATAATCCCTGTGATCCTCGTGTGATCCACAGACATCAAAACGTTGCGTGGAGAAAGGTCGTAGTGTGTGAATAAGAAAGGATATTTCCCATTGCTTATTCCGAGCTGCGGTAATCGAACCGCGATAAAGTCTCTGATTGGAGCTATTAAATGCCTATTTCCAGCAAATATATCGAGTGCCTGAAGCTTCTGGAGCCGTGTCTCAAGCCTCACTCGATAGTACTGAAGCTGGCTTATGATAGGCTCAACAACTTTGACACCAAAACCAGGCATATTTGAAGAAGACGCAATGCGCAAACCAGCAACTTCTACTGAATTTGGATCTTGGTCCTTCCCATGAGGCAATCCACATGCAAGGTTTCCAGCGCTCGCCCAAGTAGGGAGCGACTCTCTCCAGCGGTAGACTATATCCGCCAGTTGCTCGCCGACAACCTTGAGCTTGTCTGTATCCAAATGCAACGTCGACAAGGGAATTCCGGGAAGCCGGGTCATCAAGATCCAGCCCTGAAGTTGTCCGTCGGTGTCGGAATGAATCTCTAATTCCTTTTTTACTGGGGTCCCGGCGACAGTCAACTTGTGGACGAGGGAATTCTTGCTATCGGACCACGCAAGAGCCCTTGGTGCTGGAATTTCGGGCACGAAATATTCGAGAAGCGACAAGCAGGACACCTCATTTTCGCTTTTGGTCTGGTCGAAAAACTTTCCGTTCAATTTCAAAACCATATCATTGACCGCTCCGCTGTTTAGGCCGTGTAGACGCAGCTCTTCGGGAACATATATCTTCAAAAAGTAGATGCGATTGTTGAATGATTTGCCATGCTCCAGGGGATCAATCGTCAGTATGTTGCATCCAGGAACAAGCGACTTAACTATGCTGACGATGGTTTCGCGCGAGAAATAAACTCCGTGAGTTGGGTGAGTCTCTGGAGTAGTCTCACGCGAACGTAAAGTGCTGTCCATGAAGGCGGGGTTCCAATGTAAACGAAAGCTTGGAAATCGAATGCTCTATGCACGGCAATCGTGGTGAGAGAGGAGGGTGAAGGCCGACGATGCCAGCTTGTTGGAACCACCAGTCCATATGGTATCAGCCAGCGGGGTCCCAAAGAAGACTAGCGCATCTCGGAATATCTTCCGGAAAAGACATCCATTACCAGAACACCTCCCCCAAGGTCCATGTTAAGCTCTGGTGGAGGTGATCTGGTGAAAGATGACATGTCCTTGATCAACCTGGAAAGCAGGATAGCAAAGGCGCTCTGCGATATTTTCTGACCAATTCAAATGCTCTCGAAGCTGCCTTACACACTGAAGCATCAGGTATCTGTGTTAGAGATCGAAATACGCCGTCTCTGGCTCAGCGTTACTTTGCACTCAGGACATTCGTCGCTCCATTCGCATCAATATCCTAGCACGATGATCGATACGGACCAGTTATTGAGCACGTTGATTGGTCTCCGCAATAAGCATGCCCTTGTCCTCGTGCACGTCAACAATTGTCGTCGCAAGGTTCTTATCCAGGAAGACACTCTGGCACCACACTTCAGGACCCTTGAACGATGATCATGCCAGCGCCGGATTTCGAGAGTGCCACGAATATTCGGAGCTCTGGCGATGAAGGGATGTATGGGCTCATGGGTGTGGATATGTTTGGTTGCTCAAGTACTGAGCAATGAAATTGACCTTCCTTGTACATATAATCGAGCACTATCACGATTACAAAACTGAAGAGATAATCTTCTAAGGTCAGAATCTGCCGAGGCTCCGCAGCGTCCGAAGACTCGCTAGTACTGTCACGTACCGTAACAAAACAAGGTTCCTGTATTTTCCGATACCCGTCATACAGTACGGACAGAGAGCACATCGTATATCCTACTACTGCTACTACTACCACTACCTCTAATAGTAGTACTATAGTGTCTGGGGATCTCACGTTTCTACATGCAAAAAACCTCCTTCTCACGCCTCTGCATATCGAAGTGTGAAGTTCCATCAATCGCTTCGTCGATCTCCTGAAGTGTCTTACCGTTCGTTTCGACCCAGAAATATATATAACTAGAATAAAGAGCACATTCCAACTTTCATTCATGATATAGGATTTCCATCCTGATAGGAATGGAGGGAGAGCCGTCTCCATAATTCAGCATGGCGTTCTGGTAATGATGTCTTACCCTGTCTCAGCCACGGGCACTGAGGTAAGAGTGTATTGGAGCCTCGTGTTGTATACAATTTTATACACTATGAAGTCTGCTTAGAAGTACAGGAGATGGAAGACCAATGTAAATATAGTTGTTGGAATACATGGTTATGGTAGTATATCGTAGCGAAGTTCCCTTTGGGAGTTACAAGGTTACCAATCCCAATCAGTGATGATATGCATGGTGAACTTCTATCGTTGAAATTTGTATTGAACACTATCTTATTCTTCACTCACTACTTGAAATATACATCTCCATGGAATGGTGCCAGAGAGAGAGAGGGAGAGAGCGCTGGCTTAGTCCCTGCGTCACTGTTTCGGCGAGATGCCGAACTCTTCATTCTCGACAATGGCAGGGGTTGGGTTGGTCGTTTTGTTATGCGAGTTCTCCGTATATTTGTTTCCAGCCCCCTCGAAGACGTGTGTCTCCTCGGCGTTCTCGCTCAGCATGTATTCTTCCTTGTCAATGTGGCGGAACATAAAGTAGAAAACCACGGTGAGGACGCCACCGACGATGGAGGGACCGCCAAAGACCCAGGTCAGGTATGGATCCTTGATCACGGCTGAGCACGCGAGTCCGATCGCATAAGCCACGGCGGTGTTGAGGAGATTGATAGCCGAGACCAAGCCACGCATGTTCTTGGGCGCGCGTGAGTAGGCGATACCGTAGGCGGGGACATTGACAAAGAGTTCGGAGATACCACCCAGTGCATAGGGAATGGCCATCCACTGACATTTCCGTTAGCAATCAATCCATCCTGTGCGCCTTCGATCGCGTGAAGGGGTCTATCGAAGCATGGAATACATACCCAAATGGTGATTGGAGCCACCAAGGAAACTCCGTCGGCATCCACGCAGGTGTCCGAAGAGCCATACTTGCCACAGGGTCCGAGTTTGTAGGCGTAGTAGTTCAGAACGGTGTAGCCGATGCCACCAATAGTAGACAGGGCCAGTCCGGTTGTGATACGGGCCACCGGACCATATCGGATGTGGAAGTGACGCAGGAGGGGATACAACCCGTAGTTGAGGACGGGGGCAAACGCGATGATACTGAGAGAGTTGAAGTTGCTGATGACATCGTTCGGGACGCCGTTCGTGGTCAACATGGTCGACAAAAAGCTCGCCGCGTTGCCCAGTCCGTTGTCATTGATGTACTGGATGGGGAAGAAGCAAAAGATCCCGGTCGCCTGGAATGTGCGGCGGACATCCTCCACAAATTGGTCATTCCAATGAGTCCGAATGTTCTGTCCCTTCGCTGCGATGACGGACGGCTTGGCCGCGTCCCAGAAGCCATGGCGTCCAATGCGAAAGATCCCGCCGCGACTGAGGCAGATGCCCAATACGCGGCAGACATTGAGCAAGTCACTGCCGCCCGGGGGGTGGAGCACGAGACGTTTACGCAGCCAGAACTAGCAGACAATTAGTACTGGTAGCAGGGGAGGTATCGACCATTCGATCCGGACATACCAAGAGGGCCGGAAGCGGGAGATACAAAAACAGCGGCAGGATGAAGGCCAACCACCACCCGACATACTTCTCCGCGTACGAGGTAGCGACCTGCATGAAGCCGCCAATGTTGATAAGCAGATAGAACCAGAGCATAGCACGCTCGGTCGTGACCTCAGGGTCGACGATAACCTTCTCGCCATTGGACAGCAGCTTGGTCTTCGCCTTGGTATTGGGCATCTGATCTAACAGCAGGGGGGAGACATTGGGCTTAAACATGGCTGCAATCATTAGTACTGAACGTCACCCCCGCCAAGAGAGGTAGAACATACCGGCACCGACCGACAACATATACAAGGAGATGAAGAACGGCGCTTTCGCACCCCCATTGGCAAGGAGATTGGGCGCGGTCGCTCCCACCATCAGGACATGAGCGATACCGAAAACGAAAACACCCCAGTAGATCATCTTGAAGCGGCCCGTATGAGCATCGGACAGGTAGCCGAAGACCATGGGAAGGGCGTATGCTAACATGCTGAAGGACTGGTTGACGGCGTTGGCCTTGACAGTGCCCATGCCCAAGGCGCCAGCCGTCTGCTGCGTACCCCGCGGAGGTGCACCGTAGCCATTGCCCCCGACGGGCAGGGGACGATTGACGAAGTTGGAAACGAGGCCCGAAACACCATAGTACGAAGCTCGCTCGGAGAACTCGACCACACAGATGAGATAGGCCACAATCGGGAGGCTTCCTGGCACACGGCGCAGAGTGGCCAACTCTTCCTCAGTGGGCGTGTCCTCGTCGTACTCGACTGGTGAAGGCGAGGTTTCTTCGACATCCGGAATGCCGGTCTTTTCGTCATAAGGCTCTTTGGACGCTGAACGTGGGTTAACCATCTGGTCACTAGAAAGGACAAGCTCACCATGACTTACCCATTGTGAGGATTTGTCTCTACACCAGCAACATGCAGCATGCAAAGGAAGAAAGAAAGAAGAAAAAGAAAAGGAGACAGCGACCGAGTTGGGAACAGATCATCGGTGACTTGGGCCTCTCTTTAAATGACCCTCCTGTTGCCCCGGATGTAACTCCGGATAGATTAAGCAAAGCGGAGGAACCAATGGCACAGACGACCAGCTGGCACAAGACGCTGATTCAATTAAACAGAGATAGGCCAGGGCCTATCACACGACGAGGAGGGAAGATAAGCTTGCCATTGTAGTTAAGCACTACGACTAAGTTAGCTTAGGGCTTGGCACTAAGGGAGACTAAAGGATGGCGTTATCGAGCGCGAGATAACGCACATGGCCAGTGGGCCACGCAATGTAACCCTACCTCGAACCGTATCCGGAGCACCGACGACTGCCTTGATGTCGAGTCGGAAGCACCGAACGCCACAGAGTTGTATTCGTGATTTAGCCTGCATACATAGAATTATCGCCAGTCAGCAAGGAAGGGCCTTGTCGCGGGTTTGATAAAGAACCAGCCCCTAAAACGCATCGAGGGTTGCTCCCCAGTCGTTCTTGGCGTCTTGCACCAGCCACGTAAGCGATCGCGTGCCCGTTTAGCTCGACTTCTGATTCTGAACTTCCACTAGACAGGGCAGGACCCTCAGCTACTGACAAGAAGTCCCAAGCAAAGGGCGAAGGGGCAAGAATCAATTGATTGGTCTGGTGTGCTCTTATGCCGTTGACAAGCTTTCTCCCTGCATAGGAAACTCTCCGTCACGGAGTACATGCCGAGGTTATGTTTCATTGGTCCAGTAATCGACCCACAATTAGGCTGTGAGGCTTGACATCCATGGAGATTGAGGGCAGAAACAGATCCATATAAGGATGGTCGACATCAACCAACCCCGTGACCCCATGCCCTACTTCAACACAGTGGACTACTCCTACTTCTGCCACGATGAGAGTCACCTTTCCCAAGGATACGAGGTCAACGGTAACCAATTGGACAATCCGACATTGGCTCAGCCACTTCCATTTCATCAGCCACGTTTAAGGTTTCGGAAGACACGAGATTCCAACTTCTCCGTCATCATCGCTCACGGTCGCGAATTGATGCATCTCCCTCTGTCTCCTTCGTTATTAGCCGGAAACTACCATCTCTAATTTCTCACCGAGTCGCAAGTATGTACAGACGAAGTGTCTTCACTAACATCACGCCCCTCCCATCCTATATCACGCGGGAGACCGTCGTGGCTGCTCTCCACAATCATGCCGAAATGATTGAACTCAACCCACTTGTGATCCGTCATCAACCGTGTCGCCCGCCATCCTTTTCGCCTGCCGATGAATTCCATTGTACTTGGTACGAGATGACCGACCGAATCTCCTACCTACCGGGCGGGCTGGTCCAGGGCAATGTGTCCTATGCAGGGTGTTTTTACGACCTCCCGCGGGGCCTCCAGACGCATGTCTATGCTCCGACCGGCTTGGACATCCGGGAGAAATGGTCGGTCTGTGGGAATATGCCTGGGGAGCCGCGAGAGCCCGTCGAGCTGGGCATTCCCGATGCACCCCGAGAAGGGCTGTACCTCCGCGAAGATGTGAATATGCGCTCGCAGATTTGGGCCACCGCGTTTGTAAAACGGACGCTCAAGAGGGCCCATGCGGTACTCGTGGATCGGTTGGTAATCAAAGCGGATCTGGAAAAGCAGAGGAAGGATTCAATATCAGGTCTTGCAACCGACTCGTCCATGCCTAAGCCGGCCAGTCCGTCCTACTACCAAAAGTCATCCCATGGGGAAGATTCGATGTCGCCACAGCAGAACCGCTGGTCAACAACCAGTGACATTGCTGAAGTCCCTGGGTCGTTGCAGGCGGGGCAGCGACTCGATGAACGACGAGGTCAATCCGTGTATGAACTCGAATAGGGATAGCTGCAGAAGACTCTTCTGTCTGCGCATACATCTATAGTACACCTGGTAAGGTAGTCTATAGATCTCTTCTGGGTTCTGTTATTGTTATGGTTAGCGTAAGTTGTTATTAGAATCTTTCAGTTTCGATCTTCTTATATCAGTATAGCACAATATTCAGAAGTGGTTTATATCTGAAAAAATGAAAAATCAGAAAGGAAAAGAAATCAGTATCGGTTAGTTGTGTCCGATTATTGGGCGACTATGCAGGAAGTAGATAGTTCTAATCAGCAATTTCTTGTGATAATGTTTTGTATTGGACAATGTCCTGCACTAAAGTTAACACATATGTACACTGTCAAAGCCCATTAGCCATGAGAATGTTATGTCCTCTCTTTGTCGACACTGTTTGTCTACGAAGGTGAAATATAAGAAGCACTTTCATACGCTGCCGGGTGAAAAAGTTCATAGCGAACATTTAAGCCATGGTAATATGCGCAAGACTGTGATATTAGTCCTCTAGTGTCTTATTCGTTTCCCAGTGATCACCGAACCGTTGTTCCCACTAATGGTTTGTTAAAAAAGCGCCATAGCAATCGCGGAGAATGAGCCCTATAATAGAACGGTGAATACTCTGCGATGGAGACGGCCTTGGGTCCTTGGATGCCTTCCGGTGTTCTGATGCTTGTTGTTGCATATAAGTTGGCATTCTATTCTTCTATATCCATCCCTTCGGGTTAACATCAGAACCGCAAAGGAGATCAGGAATAGATAGTCGATGGTGGTCGTTTCGTGCATGTTTGTAATACGGCTGCTATCAATAAGAGGCTTCATCAATCCTCTAGGGCATTCTCAACATGGGTTGCAGTCTCAAAATTGGTTCTCTATCCTGACCGCAGTTGTGCATCACCGGGGGCTTGTTACTGGCCTCAAGGGAAATAACTGCAGGATTCCGGGAATATATGAGGTCTCTAACCTTGAGCAGAGTATGTCCTGGGACTCTAGGGCACTGCAGCTATGTCCTACGGAACCATCATCTAGATACCTATCTTTCAGTCACGATCAAGGATTCGCCAACTCTCAATGGGAGAGGCGAGGCGATTGTCAAGGAATCTCGGCGCCGAATCAAATTGTGCAAGTGAGCTTTCCATAGAATGGATTCAATAAAAGCCAACGCACTCATCATGTTAATCGGTGAGGTCGGTGAGGAGCGATAGATCGGTTGCCTCGCCACAGGCAGTGACTTCGGATATCTTATTAACCATTGGCCAGTCCAATAGACGAAGCGCACCGTGCTTCGGGAATGTACCCTTCACAGCGTGAGATATAATTTGGCGGTATTGTGCAGACAGCTCAGTGATGGCTCGACGTGACGAAGCGATTGTTGACGGCGTTTGGCGCGGAAACAGTTCGTAATTCTTTGATACTCAGGCTGTGGACAAATGTGTATTGATCCTTCTATGATCTAGTCAGTTGCGGAGTAGGGCTCCGAAGCAGATAGCAAGCTTACACAGATAACATTCGCCATACAATCAGTAATCATGAATCCAGGTTGAGTGATTTCTGTCCGACAACTCTTGATCTTACTCTCTCATGGCAGAATATCAATACCCAAGTAATAAGCTACAATACCCTACAAGAGCACGAATTTGGGTGATCGCATATTTTAGGCCCGAGAGGCGTTCCGGACGTCAATTTTGCATTTTTCACGATGGCAATCCCCAATGTCTTAGGTGCCCTGATGATGGCAATTTCTCCTTTTGTCATTTGTCATGATTTGGCGCATTCTCAGCCGGTATTTGGTAAATTATCATCCATAGCGGCAGTCTATTGATTTCCAACCCTGACACAATGACCTGTAGAATTGTGCAGCATCAACGATCGTCGCATGGGGTCATCATTGGCCATCTGTCACGCGCAGGAACATGGGCAAAGCTGCCAGGCGCCGAGGTAACATACCTCCCTATCTCAAGTTGTCCTTCTATTAGCTGGTAATCAACAGCAGCTATAGGCAAGCGGCTGGATAACATGAAAGAGCGCTGAATTTACGAATTTGGGTATCATGTTCCGTTTATGAGACTTGCCACACGACCTGGTCGGTATCGAGAGGACACAATAAACGCTATTTTGGACTACGAATGCTGCTTGTATGGGGTCAAGATATGCTTTTAGGACTCAATTAACAGATCATGATGTCTATCATCCACAATTTCCCTGTAAATACTTTTCTCCATGTCGATAACCCCGGCCAGACCGGACGGTCAAATACGCAATGGGAAGGACAAACAATCGCAATCATTCTTTTCGAGGCACCCAGTATTTCGGTATCAATATCTTCATCGATGAATCCTGCATGTGTTGATATTCTGCTCGTGCTTGTGTACGTGCAGTATCAAACTCTCTGCTCTAAATCAAAAGTGAATCCTCGGGATCCCCTGCAGCGCTCTGATGGACAAATGGTAATGTGGGTAATTTACCAATCACACTAAGCTACAAGCTAGCAAGTGAAGTACTGGTATGACAATATATTTACTGGTCAAAGTGGTCGTATCAGATAAGATAGTCGGCGCCTCGGAGGGACTTCAACCACCGAGCCTTGGCGTTACGAAAGGAATCCTGCAAGGACCCGAGTTTGGGAAGCAAAATGTTCTAGACCCGAGACTAAGCGAATTACTCTCCTGGAAGGCAGCAATCAAATGTAACCAGTCCGTCGTGGCGTCTGGGATGTATTTAACCAGGACCAAGCATGGAATTGGAGTAGTGAACATGGGTTAGAATCCCTCAGTGGGCTAGGCTTGGGGGAGCATTCGTCATCTGGTAAAATAAAAGGAAAAAAGAGGGAAACTACAACAAGAAATACACGAAAAGAATTCATTTACAATCATCATTTGGGAGGCGAACGTGCATATCATGTGACCAGAAACCATGTAGCCAGTCAAGTATAATCTAAATCAGATATAGGATAATCAACAGGCTGGTCGGCCTCAAGCAACACTCGTACACACCCCTCATCACCCGCATGAACGGCCTGATGCAGTGGAAGCCAGCCCGCCGCATTTGTAAGAGTGGGATCAGCCCCCCGCTGGAGGAGCTCGGCCACCATCGTGTAATTTCCATTCATCACCCCAACATGAAGAGCCGTAGCCCCTTCGCTGTTGACCGCGTTGGGGTCTGCTCCATAGCTCAGTAAAAGACGCATCACCGAGAAATTGCCCTGCGAGACGGCCATATGTAACGCCGTAGTCCATCGTGGGCGTGTCTCGGCCGGTAATGGCGTGCTGCAATGTTGTGGGCCTGGACTGTGGGGAAGAGCTTGAGAGCTCATTTGTTCACCAACCGTTGACGAGGTTAATATCCAGGGCTGATAGGCCGATGGATCATTGCAGCCAGACATCAGACTTTTCAGGTTTGGAGTTCGAGGGAAATTGCTGTCTTGCCGAGTGGGGATCTCAGCCTCCCCGCACGGCATACTACTTTCATCGAGGTGCACTGCGAGTGATGTTGGATTATAGACAGACTGCAAGGAAGTGAGATCTGTTGAATCAATGAACGGGCGCTGACTGGGAGACGGCGAACTTGAGAGTGGGCCTGCTGACGATGATGGCGAGACAGACGAGGCGTATGACGGGAATGAGATCTCGGCGAGTGGAATTTGGCTATCTAGCCGTAGTTTGCTTTGGAGAGGTGGATCGTATGGCGACATCTCGGTGTCAGAATTAGATGTTTCGAACGATAGGAAGTCCGTTGATCTGAGGCTCTGGTGAGGATTTAGCGTGACTCTACTGTCTGTTGATGAGCAAAGTGACGTTTGACTGGCAGAGGCTGGACTGCCAGTGTCGAGACCCAGATCTCTCAACCGCCTTCGGACATTGTCGCCTAGGTGAGGTTAGCTGGGCATTATAGAAGGTATTCGAGGGTTGAAACGTACGCCGACGTCTCTGTGCGAGTCGGTTTTGCTCCCGGCGTCTTTTGAGGGCTTGTATTTCTTCGTGAGGCGCGCCCATGTTGGCTACAGCCGTGTACAACGAGAGATCTGTGTCTGATCTTCTCGGTGACTGCACTGGGTGGACATTCGGAAATATATAGAGCAAGGAAGTACCAAATTGGAAGTTGCAGCGCAATCAACGGCTGGTGCCGAGAAAGGATTTCTTACACATTTCTAAAAAGGGAAACACCAGCTGCCAAGTTTCAGTAAGAAAATAATAAAGTAGGCCATAAAGTAATCCTGAAGAGCCTAGTTATAGAAGGGAGTGTAATAAAGTACAACGGGGAGGTGGAAAGTACTGGCCGCTGAGGATTCTGAAGGGACTTCAGTGGACCAATGGACTACAGCTGAACAGCCACAGAAAGGCTGGCCTCGTATCATCACCTTGGCTCAGTGGCACCTCGTATTAAGCTGCAACTCTTCAACGAACGTCTCACGGAAGCTTTCCGGGAGGCGCCGCTTCCCTCTGCTTGTTCACTGCCTAGCCAAAGTATCATATAGTCTTGTCATGACAACTATGATATTTGTGGCCAGTTGCCAAACTAACACTGGGCCGAGGAACGTTCAGTAGGAAACGAAAGGCAGGGAAGCACAAGGTGAACCGCGACATATATAGACAGTGCGACAGCAGCACCATGCGTGTTCATCCACTCGGCCCACCTTTGCCTCCGATGCTACAAACCCTGTCTTTACTGCACGGATTGCGTGAAGAATGTCTGTGATCTGCGGTGGGGAACAAACCTCATGTCCCCACCGACTAGACTCGGACTCCGTTCCAGCAGGCCCTTCCGACGGCCGAGACAAACCGAAACCTTTGGCCTATTGGCATGTTGTGTTGTTCAACATGGTAGCAGACACGGGAAAGTTCCCAGCTCTGGGTGTTTGCCAAATTCATATTATTTGTTCATTACATAAACAACTTCATTTATGAATTGGAATGATTACGCTACGACATTTACAATCCTGCTTAAGCACGTCAAGAAAACAAGGTCTTCTGTTTGATCCAGCACATGATATGAGTTGTCGCAGAGGCTGTCCTTCCTGGGATGGAGAGAGACTCACACTCGTGGTTTGATCGATCAGACATCAGCCGATGATCACCTCTACACAAGCAATGGCCATTGACGCCATGGAACATGCCAAGACGACTTATCTGATGATCATCATCCTGCACGTCATGCCTCTCGTTCCTTATAGCACGGTTTACATTCGATCCTATCATTCCACGCCACTCAATCATCACGCATGAAGATGAATTTTGAGAGACGAATTGTGACGTTATCGAGATGGATATTTCGCTCTGGACCAATCGCTCGGTATTCTCGGAGCGACGATCACGGCCTCATCACCCTGAAGCTGAATAGACCATGTCGTATTTATGCAACGTGATCCTTGAACGTTACATCTCCAAAACAACTGGCAACCAACTCGGCATCTCGGTGTACAACACAGTCGCCATTGGTTTACGATCAAGAGTACACCGTCGGATTGCGAGTGCGAATTGATTCAGGTTGCCGGAGGTCTGCGCCATGACCCCATCAAGCATTTAAAAGGGTCCTTTGGCATCGTCGAAGAAAGATGGCATGCCAACCACATCATTCACCCTTTATCACTGAACCGTGAAATATCGGCCTCTCTAAACCTTTGTCGACTGCACGTCAATCCCAGGACTTGGGCTTGCTTCCCCTAGCTTGATTGCTCCGGCCAAAACCATGCGCTTTCGTCAACAAGTTGAGACCTGCTTGAACTATTGGCCCGCAGAAGGCCCTGTGCAAAGGGAGCTTATACTGGGCACAGTTGGTGCATATCGCCGACCCATTGATAGTCGGCCCGTCTTAATCCAAGATGTGCGTGGCCAAGAGGGAACATTCACCCTGGACATCCATGGCTTTCAGTTCATCAAACATATCAGCCAGCATGTCGCGTCCTTTGATGAAGCTTCTGTGAAGACACATATGTACCCCGAAGCGGAGAGTATCCTGAAGAACGTGTAAGTATAGCTTTTCAGTCTATGTCCATTCCACATGGCCCCCTTCAGGTCAGCTTCTATTATACTCCTATAAGACCCCTGCTCACGTGTTTTGTAAAGAACTGGTGCGACCCGCGCCCACGTCTTTTCGCACATTACTCGCACTGCTCCCTACGAAAGCGTAGAAGCAATGGCCGATTCCACTGACCCAGATGCGAAAGCGACAAGGGTGATGGTGCCTGCGCGGCATGTCCATGTGGATCAGTCAGAGTCCGGGGCGTTCGAGGTTCTGAAGGACAACATGACTGCGCTGGAAGCCGAGCACTTGTTGAAAACCCGGTGGGCTATCGTCAACATATGGCGCCCACTGAAGCCGGTTCCGCGGGACCCTTTGGCTGTATCGGATGCCCGTTCCTTCCATGATAAGGATCTCCTTGAGATTTATGGACGGGTTCCTGGCAGGCAAGCGAAGAAAGACTACGATGCCGCGACGAAGGGCAGTGGTTTTGGTATGCTTTACGGCAAATATTCACCTGGCCAACAGTGGTTTTATATGTCCGACATGAAGCCAGACGAGGCGCTGTTGATCAAATGTTACGATTCGAAGGATGATGGCCGGACCGCTAGAAGAACGCCTCATACGGCCTTTGTGGACCCAAGAACGCGGGATGTGAAGGTAGCTCGCGAGAGCTTGGAATTGAGATGTCTAGTCTTCTTCGAAGACCAGCCGCTAGCCTAGAGGCAACTGATGTTGAACCCTTTGGCGCACTGACGACAGGGATCAGGTGGTTATGAGAAAGCCAGAGGTACTCTAGAGCTTATATTTTGTGACTTCCGAATTTAAGAGTTCTTTTTGTGATAACGCCAAGTACATGATATGTCACTACATGTTATCGTTGTCGCGTTTACATGGCACCTCATTGTATCTTGCGTGTCATACATGTACATATAAGCCACAAAAGGAGCAACATAACACCAGAGAGGAATAATGTGACGCTAAGATCTCGGCCCGTTACCTATACACTCTCCTATTACAAATCGCAGAGAACATCCATTGCTCGTTTAAATCGTTGCTAAAAAGTGTAGAAGTTGTTTAAGCGCTTGTAAGACGATAGTCATCATTTTTCTTCACAAATCTCTTTTCTTCACTAGCTAGTAGTTATTGTTCTATGAGCCATTCCACAGATGTGCGTTTTTCCTTCTACAACCAGATTACTTTCAAGCTAGATAATGACAATGATCTCCAAAGGTAATCCTACCATGTATGCCATCTAGAAGTATTAGTTCCTCGAAGGCACTAGTCCTCGAGCGACCCAATCCTCAACATGTCGACGTAAGTCCTCCAGCCCAATACCAGACTTCAGCTTTCCACGATCTGCTAGGGACCTTCTGGTATTTGTGACATCGTAAGTGGCCATGTCCTCGTAAAGCTCCCATCGCGTCAGATGCTTCCGCACTGGCTCCTGCAGTACTGGTAACATTGGCAACAATGGGTTGGTGAGCAGATCCTTGTCCTTCGATAGTATCTCCAACCAATCCTTGTACTCAACGGCCTTCAGGTCATACCCTAGTTCCTTGAGCATGTTCCAGGAAGTTTCAATGTCCGTGTCCTCCTCGGGCGTTTGTGGTACCAGGTGGAAAGTCCGTCCGAAGTTGTAGGGATTCGACGTGATATGCAGCAGAGCGGTCGTGATAAAATCAACAGGAATCATGATCTTGCTTTGATTCGGGAGAATGGGACGATATCCCAACTTGATAGAGCCGATAAACACCCGGCACATGAAGTCGTCACAGTTCCCCTTGCCACGAAGACTGTCACCCATGATGAAGCCCGGCCGGAATACAATCGCCGGTAGGCCCTTTGCGATCATAGAATGGATCAATTGCTCCGATACCCACTTGCTCTGCGTGTAACCGATATCATAGGGCAGCCAGCCCTGGAACTCACCAAGATCTACATCCTCCGGGATCTTGTCTGCGCCTGTGAAGTGCGACACTGGCCCGGTGACGGCGGCGGTCGATGTATAATGAAGTGCCTTGGTTCGTCCAGTCGTCGCAAGCTTGATGCAGTTCAGAGTTCCATAGACGTTAGTGTTACGGTGCTTCTCGTACGGTTGGACGTAGTTTACATGCGCGCCGACGTGAAAGATGACGCTAGTCCAGAGAGCTAGTTCATGGAATTCGGTCTCGGACAGTCCGAACAAATCCTTGCCCAGGTCTCCCGCAATAGCTGTCACCTTGTCCAGATTGTCCGCCCATCCCAGCCCGTATTTGTCCAAAGCGCCGAGAAGTCGTTTCCGGGCAGAGTGCGCGTCCGAAGCACGAACCAGGCACTTGACGCTTCTGACATCGGGGCGGTCGATCAACTCACGCAAGAAGTACGTCCCAAGGAATCCAGTTGCTCCAGTCAGAAACACCTTACCTTCGGAGGGGCTTCTCCAATCTGGAGCTTCTTTAGACAGAACCGGAATGTCCTTCGCCAATTGGGAGTCGGCGATGAATATTCCAAGCCGGGAGTGGTCGACTTTGCTTTTGGCATGACCAGCATCAATCACGCTGGCCAGGCCAAGAAGGGTGGGAGAGTCGTAGATTTGCTGCATGGTCAATGTCAAGCCGAAGCGCCGACGAATGTGGACCAGCAGCGCGGCTGCCTGTAGTGAGCTGCCTCCCAAGTGGAAGAAACTGGCCTCGTTGTCAATGTTGCTAATGCCGAGCACCGATGTCCACAAGGTACGTAACCAGGTTACACTGTCTCCGGCATCTTTGACGTTGGAGGATATAAGAACCTGTTGTTCGGCCCTCTTTGTTTCTTCCATATGCTTCTTCATGACTGCCACACGATCGATCTTACCATGAACGGTCAATGGTAGCGAGGCGACAGCCTCCAACCGGGGCATCATGTACGCCGGTAGCCGCCGCCGCAGATATTCGTCCAGCTGCTCCAGAGAAAATGCACCATCATGTTTGGGAATTACAAAAGCCACGATATACGTTTCTTTTCCCGGGCGATGAACAGGCAGTACAACTGTACCCTGGACCATCTCGCTCTTCAGGAGTGCCCCCTCGATCTCCGCTGGCTCGATGCGGAATCCACGGATCTTGACCATGTTGTCTGCTCGAGCCACAAACTCAATGGCGCCGGTGTCAAGCATACGTACTAGATCCCCCGATCGGTAGATGCGAACCGGTGACCCATCCTTCGATAAATGGGACACTTCGAGGAAGCTCTTGGCATTTGCTTCTGGGCGCCCCAGGTAACCGCGTGCAACTGCGTCGCCACCGATATAGAGTTCGCCGACAATGCCTTCCTTGACAGGCTGGAGGTTATCATCCAGGATATAGACCGTGGTATTGTCCAATGGTCTCCCAATAGGGGTTTGCCCCCGGCGGACTTCCTCCAATGTCGTGAGGTGGTAGGTTGTGATGATGGTGCATTCGGTAGGTCCGTAGGCGTGGACAAGCTTCTTCGGTGGGCCATTCTCCAATATCACTTGCATGACACTGGGATTCGCCGCCTCACCGCCAGTAAGCACATAATCCAGGTCTTCAAACGCATTGGGAATGGCCGACACGACATGGTTCAATAGTGCAGTCGTCACCAGAATGGAAGTGATACGGTATTTGCGCAGGCTGTCATGAAGGGCGACAGGATCAATAACGACGTTCTTTGGGAGGAGAACAATGGCGGCTCCGCGAGCAAGCGTGGTCCATATCTCAAACAGAGCGGCATCAAAACTGGGGGCTGAAATCTGCGCAACTCGATCCGTGCTTTTGAACTCAACACATTGCGTGTTGAAAGCCATTCGCGTGATCCCCTTCGACATGATCTCCACGGGCTTGGGCAGACCTGTTGTCCCAGAGGTGTGCAGGATATGAGTCCGGTGATTGCGCCCGGTCTCGACAGCGGGGATCGTGTCTTCATGGTATCCATTTTGATGGAGGTTGGCATACTTGGAATCCACGAGAATCGTTTGGAACTCCGCAAAGCGAGCCTTCTCGCTCTCGACTGTGAGAACAATGCGCGTTTTCAAGGCGCGTAAAAGGTCATTGATGCGCTGGTCGGGGAATGACAGATCCATGGGTACACAAGATCCTCCCAAGCGCAACACAGCCGCTTGGGCTACGACATGTGCAATGCCCATGGGCACAAGAATGCCAATTGGCTCCTCCTCTTCAATATTCTCCCGACCTAGAATTGAGGCCAGATCGTTGACACGGGTCTCAAGCTCCCGATATGTCATCGATTGGTCTCCGTCCACTACCGCAGTAGCATTGGGAGAGGTGCGTACATGATGGCGGTAGCATGCCTCGAGGCCAAGTGATGAGATGCTGGAAAAGATTGACATTGTGAGTGTGGTTTGTCAGGGAGCAGAATCAACCTAAAGATATGATAAGGTCGAATGATTGTGATGGACTTCGCTACATACCATTCCTTGGGCTTCTGACCTGAATTTATATTCTCTACAACTGTACTTTGGCCTCGTTTTGTCTACTCTTCCTGTATTACTTCGCTCCTCTCCACAAACCTCTCGAGGACCTGGAACAATCATCCTTCGCCATGTCCTGTTGTGGGTCCTTAGCCCTATGCTTCGTACACAATCCTAGCCAATCTGACTACTCGCTTGGCAAGCTAAATGCCAGGGCTCGGCGTTGAAGGGTGTCACCTTTTGAAACTTTATATACGAGTCAGGTCAGGTCATGTCATGTCATGTCATGTCAGCAAGTCTATCTATGATCATATTCGCTCATTCTAGGCAGCCAAGTGTGCCAATATCACTATTGGCTATTACCCGATCATGTCGCATCTCAGACCTACTTTCATTTCTTGTCCGTCTGTCACGACTATATAGATTGAAGGGACCACGAACTGCCGGTTGTGTCTAATGCACCTTCGGGTTAGGGGAGATCATCGTACAACAAGTTCCTAGACTGTACTCCAGCCATGCCTTCCGTGCCAAACATGGGTTTTTTTATTCAGCATGGGCTAACAAAGCCGGAAATCCTATACCCGTTTCTCTTTGGCATCTTTGCCGTGGCCAGTCTCTGCATTGCAACATTGCTCTTCCCAGCGTCCTTCTCTGCTGCTTCTAGGGTTATCTCGTGGGTCCTCAGCGTAAGTAGCACACCCTGCGCCTACTCTACATATGGCCCAGCTGACTCGATTGGGTTATAGATCTATCTAGAGGTCAAGAATCCGATTCGGCATACAGAGACCGGGAGGAACATTCCCGGACCGTCATATGTGTGGCCGAATGGGCAAGGGGATATAGAGAAGTACGTGCAGGGGAGATCCAGGAGTGAACAGTGGCAAAGGAAATATGGCAACGTCTACCGCATTTGGGCGGGAATGACACCCGAAGTGTTCGTATAGCCTCGTGTCATCGTGATAGAAACGACAGTCTGACTGATAGACAACTAGGGTATTGACAAGACCCGAGCAACTTCATGCAATCTTTAAAGATTCAGACAAGCATACTAAAGCCACGAACAGTGATTCTGGCTACTTCATGAGCCGTATTCTAGGGCAGTGCTTGGGGCTCATGGCGGGTCCGCGCTGGAAGCTTTTAAAGGGGATTGCGGCACCACCTTTCATGCACCCAACAGCTGTCAGATCCATCGGTCGAATTCAAGAACATGTTCGGGCCCATTTCCATGATCTGGAAACAAACGGGAATCTCAGAGAAGGCCGGATACACCCCGTTCAAGATCTAAAGATGCTTCCGTTTTTCATCGTTGCGGAGGCAAACTATGGCTCCCTGACGCCAGCCATGAAATCCGAGCTCGATTCCCTCGCGCCGGCTCGAGAAAATCTCATGAAATTCGTTCTTTTCGGTGGTCTGGCCCGGTTTAATATCTCCCGCTTCTTTCCCACGGAAGCCAACCGTCAATTGCGGCGATTTCGCTCTCAATGGCGGGCTTTTAACCGCGCCGCATACGAGCGTGCCCGGGAGAAACACCCGTCGGCGATGGTCGTCCAGATGTACGACGCCGTCCATAAGGGCGTCCTGACGGAGGAACAGGTAGCACAAACGATGGACGAGACTCTCTACGCCAACCTGGACGTGACAACGGGGGGTCTGTCCTGGAATCTGGTGTTCTTGGCTGCCAACCCGGCCTGCCAAGCACGACTCCACGAAGAAATATCCGCCCTGACACCTGCCGAGGAAGAAGGGTATATCTCTCGTAATGGAACCTACCTTGCAGCATGTGTGTTAGAGTCCTCCCGGCTCCGTCCAGCTCTCCCGTTTACCATTCCGCAATCGGCCCCGACAGAGCGTGTAGTCGATGGGTATCGTATCCCTGCTGGAACCAATTATGTAGTCGATACATGGGGATTGAACGTGCGAGATGAGTTCTGGGCGCCCGATAATAGCACATATCGCCCAGAGAGGTTCCTAAATAGCTCGAACACGGATCTACGATACCACTTCTGGCGGTTTGGATTTGGCCCTCGCCAGTGCATAGGGCGCTACACTGCGGACGTGGTGATCAGGGCCATTTTACTGCATTTGGTCAAGCATTATGAGCTGCAGATGCTGGAGGAAGGGGATTTCACGCAGGACCCTGAGTGTTGGATCACGCATCCAGATTTACAGGTGAAGTGTGTTCGGCGAACATGATGAGTGTGGCGAGTTGTAAATATATGGGTTTCCTCGGCCATCTTTAGACCATTAGTGAGGCACAAAATATATCTTGTTATTACCATAACTACAGGCCCAACTAGGATTCGTGAGGAGATTCTTAACGTAGGGTAACATCGACCAAAGAGATTCCATTAGGTAACATATAGCTCAAGACCTTGCATGATCCCCGATCCATGTTAATCTATGATTCTCGTATCTGATAACCAATTCCTGCACCTCGGTGCCTTGGCTGCTTGGCATGACCGAGCCACCGAGCACGACCTCTACGACGTCCAGCAGCTTTCCGTTGAGAATTTTAGACACCCCCCAGAGTTATCTCCATTTTTGTACTTTACCCACATGACTATGGAGCGATCATGCACCCAGTGTCATCAGCGCAAAGTCCGATGTAGCAAGACGCTGCCCTGCTCGGCCTGCGTGCGTCTCGGGGCGACGTGTCGATTCCCCACCACCGACGCCAACGCTCATCGGCCTCGGAGGGTTCAAAAAATCACCATCACCGATCGGATTGCTCAGCTGGAACGGAGTCTGACGATTTTAGCAAACAGTGCTGGGCCCTTGCAAGGTCCTGAGAATCCGAACGTCCGAGACACGTCCACGACGTTACTGCCAGAACCACCGCAATCTCCCAATCGCGCACAGGAGGTTCTTGTTCCGGACGGTGCTTCGACTCGCTACATCAATGAAACATTCCTGTCGCAGATCCTGGACAAAGAAAGGGCCCTTTACAAAGTCATAGGTACTCCACGGGAGACGGAGGAAATCACCTCAGGCTTGCGACCGGAAGGCCTGTTGGCAAGCTCCAGACGCCCTACGAATTGGAGTAACGAGTTGGAGCTTTCGCGCTGGCAGTCTGCACAGTTATGGCAGATATATCGCAACAATGTCGACCCCGTAGTCAAAATCCTTCACCTACCGACGGTGGAGCCGCTGGTGTATGCGACCATGAATGGGGAAGGTTCGGACGACTGCAGGGCACTTCTGTTTGCCATTTACTTTGCTGCTGTGACCAGCCTGTCGGAGGTCGACGCCGCAAACCTCCTCGGTCGCGATAGACGATCCTGCTTACTGGACTTCCAAGCCCGTATTGAAAAGGTTGTAATCGACGCCGCCTGTCTGGACGCGCCGACCATGCTGTCCCTGCAGGCCCTAGCAATCTATATCGTGAGATTAGCCTGTCCCATCCCTGCGCAATCGAACTGACTTCTATTACGAGACTTGCCTCCGCGCACACCGGACAAGTCGATCTGGGTGGATCATGAACGGGGTCCTCATCCGTGCTGCCCAGTCCATAGGTCTCCACCGCGACGGAACGCACTTCCATCTCACCCCGTTCGACGCCGAGGTCCGCCGGCGTCTCTGGTGGCAGATCATCGTGTTGGACTATCGGGCTGCCGAGGACCATGGTCTCGCGGTACATGGCTTTGGCAGCCGATCGGATACTCGTCTCCCCTTGCACGTCAACGATAGTGATCTATCGCCCGAGCTGCGAATCCTGCCGGGACCCCGTGCGAAATGGACTGAAATGAGCCTCTTTCTCCTCACATCGGAGATTGCCATCGCGTTCCAAAAGGTATACCACACTACTGTGGACCACACAGACAATGCCCAGCGACTCCAAACTGTCCAGGAACTGACGGCGTACCTGGAAAGTACCTATCTGTGTCACTGCGATACGAACATTCCCATCCAGAAGGTTGCGTGGCTGTCTACGCGCTCTCTTCTTTCCAAGTTTGAGTTTTTCGTCTACCAGCTCAGCCTCAATAATGAACAATCGCAGGAGGCGGTTTCCTCTGCCGCCGAGCGAACGCTGATATCGGCATGTGCCTGCTTGGAACAAAGCATGGAACTCCAAACCGACGACCTGCTACGTGGGTTCCGTTGGTTATTCGCGAGCTACAATCAGTTCCACTGCTTGATGTATGTTCTATGGCACCTGTGCGCACAGCCCACCGGGCCTCACGTGGTTCGAGTGTGGAATATTGTCGACCTCGTCTTTAATGTGACTGAAAATGATCCAACTCGACCTGATCCGGGGCCGACGTGGAAAGTGCTGCAGCACTTGCGGGAAAAGGCAGCACAACGGAGAGGGAACGTCGCGATGTCCCCCCCGACTCAGGCTCATGGCCCGTCTGACGAACGTGTCCCGGAGTCCCGGACGGCTGAACAGCATTCGGGCCAGGAATTGGAAGGCACAGGAGACGGATTCGGGGATCTCTTGGCTCCTCCGCTGGATCCAAGCTCCTTGACGGAGTGGATTAACCTTTCGGAGAACTTGGGAATGTATCGGTTTGAGCCGTAGATTGGGAATGTATGTCATTATTGAGACTGGTAGTAGTTTTAATGAGTTTATGCATTGATCTATCTTGTGACTAGAAGCAGACAGGCTCCCATCAATACGATTCGCAGCACATCCTATAGAAATATATCTGTGCATGTAGAGCTAGTATACTAGTAGCACGACTTCCAAGAGATTAAGCATCCATAGAGGTGTCGACAGAGAAATTGCAAGAATGATCTACTCCTGAAGGAGCCTCTGCCTCCGTAAGTTTGTATCTAAGATCCGGTAGCACCGTTGCAACCTATTCTACAATGGCACGAATATGACGACACATACGTGACGTACGTACTAGTTCCTATTGCCCCTTATGCACAGGGTCCCAGCCGAAGACAAGGCCTACTGGTAATCGCCACTGGGACTCTCGAGGCGTCGGCTTGATGTCCCTGTGTCGCCGAGCCGAGCTGATCGCCAAGGAACCCCGAAGCCGAGATGACTTCACTAGCATGGCCGCGATAAACAAGGCGCCAAAATATGTCATCCCTATATAACTGCTTGTTTGACCAGAGCATCCTGAATGAGCGCATTATCCATTCATCTGGTTAACACAAACTGGCCGACAATATGGATCGGAGCCGTACCAGTTCCCAAGGCCGCGATGTCCTTCCGCCACGGGGTGACGAGGGACGCATTTCACCATCACTGGACAAGGAGAAATCTCCGGGTCCTGAAGATCAGCCGGATGCACCTCCTGATGGGGGATTAACTGCGTGGCTGGTGGTGGTGGGTGCGTGGTGCACGTCTTTCTGCAGCTTCGGATGGGTCAATAGTGAGTGTCTATCCACGATCATGTAATATCCTAGAAGACAGCAGCACTAATCGTATACCAGGTGTCGGGATATTCCAGAATTATTACGAATCTCATCTACTGAAGCATCTCTCTTCCAGTACCATCTCCTGGATTCCATCCTTGCAGATCTTCTTCATGTTTGCTATGGTATGTCAGCACGTCTAAAGCCCGTATATCTTACGTGGAATCCATATTTACCGACCATACAGGGCCCTATTGTTGGAAAGCTATACGACACATTTGGCGCTCGATACCTGATTATCGGAGGGACATTTTTCCATGTCTTTGGTCTAATGATGGCGTCAATCTCAACCCAGTACTACCAACTCTTGCTCTCCCAAGGTATCTGCAGCGCCATTGGGGCGGCCGCTATCTTTCAACCAGGTAATACCTTTTCCCTTCCCTCGATTCACGGTGGAGACTAACCAAACCAGCTCTAAGCGCCGTAAGCGCTTGGTTTAATCGCAAACGGGGCATTGCTTTTGCTACTCTATCGACAGGCTCCAGCGTCGGTGGGGTGATCTTCCCCATCATGGTCGACCGTCTCATCGCCAAAGTCGGATTTGGATGGAGCATGCGAATTTCCGCCTTCATGATCTTGTTCCTGCTTGGGATCGCCATTGTGACCGTCAAGGCACGGCGTCCCCCACCGCAGGGCCCAAAACCTTCCGGAGTGCAGTTGCTCCAACCATTCAAGGAGCCCGTGTTCATCGTTACCCTGCTGGGATACATGCTGCTCACCTATGGCGTCTTTATCCCCATCAACTATGTCATCGTCCAGGCGGTCGCAAGTGGGATGAATGCCGACCTCGCATCCTACTTGGTCCCCATGTTGAACGGGGCCAGCCTCTTTGGCCGTCTCGGAGCTGGATTCATGTCCGATCGGTACGGTAGATACAATATCTTCATTGTCATGTGTATCGTCGCTGGCGTGCTCGTCCTCGCTCTTTGGATCCCAGCTACCTCCAATGCGCCTATCATCGTGTTTGCGACGCTCTTTGGGTTTGCATCTGGAGCGTATGTTAGCCTTTCACCCGCGCTGATCGCTCAGATCTCACCCTTAAAAGAGGTCGGGTATCGCACTGGTCTGCTATTCTTGTTTGCATCGGTGGGTGGGCTGACGACAAGTCCAATTGCCGGAGCGATCCTGCAGAATGCTGGTGGAGACTATACTCATATGAAGATCTTCTCGGGGGTGATGCTCTTAGGAGGAACGGCATTCATCATTACCGCGCGGATAGTTGGGACAGGTCTGAAATTGGTGGTGAAGTATTAGATCGATTCCAACCATGGGTGAGGCTGTTAAAATTCAAACGAAGCCTCTAGCTTGAACTGTATTCTGTCCTGTCCCCCATCTCTCGGGTTTGAAGGCTTCGTGCAACAATTCCAGCAGGTTCTCCGAGACCGAAAAGTTCCTACGTTCTGTGTTCTATGTCATGAGCGCTAGTGTTAATAGACTAATTAATCATCCATTTTTTGATGTAATAATTCAATGTTTGCAGCAGATACTATGACTGTGTAGAACGGCACGTACAAGGACACATAGTTTGTCCTCTGCGACAAAGTCTGAAAGGTATACGAGGACAGGGATGGGTAGATCAAACGTATCATATCGGCAGCGTGGGGTTATTGGGTCGGTGGGATATCGAAGCCACACATAATCTATCACACCGCGAGTCGATAGTCGTCATCCACGAACATCCTGCCACGATACGGAGCAAAACATGGCACAATCCATGCTGCAGCCTCACAACATGGCTTAACTCGCGACAAGAGTCCGTTTACGAAGTAAAATCCCCGGTCCGACCGGCACTGACTTTGGAGATATCACAAAGATCGATAGATTGATAGAAAAGGGGTAGGATACAAAGTTCTTCAGGCATATCCTGCCAAACGGATAGTTTCAAGCCATTGCCGCTCACCTGAAATGCTTGTGAGCAATACGGAGTAACGCGGCCCAAGCAATGACTGGATTTCCACGCCAAATATTGTTAAGAGTGCCCTGCGGTAAATTATCATCGTCGTGGTGGCCCCCCTTGCTCGCGTGGCGTAGGGGATCGACCGTTTCCACAAAACTGACTTCCTCAGAAGAGAAAGTTTCTGCAATTTGACCAACATTTGTCAATGGGCAAACTGTTTGAGTCACATACGTTGTCCAATCAGTGGACGAGTAATCGTTGGGGACATTCGTCAGATTAGAAAATTAAGGACAATTGGGATGGCAGATGGAACACATCAAGCAAGGGTTCTCTTCCTGGCGCCTCCCGCGATTGGCGAAATGTGTCTGATACGTCAGCCTTTGAAGGTAGAAATGGTCGCAAATGAACATCATTCAGTGGCATGACCTCCCGACTAAGGTTTCCATTCCCCATTCCATTGATGTTCGGTGCATGTAATCTACTTTTTTGCCTGCAGACAATCGCAGAGAAACTCTCGAAGGAGAAGACGAAAATCCTGACAATCATGGGCTCAGAATGGCTGAAATGAGCTCCGGAGCCAATAGTCATCCATAGCGCATCCTGCATGGCACCGACGAGGCAACCAAAAGTACGAGGGCTTCTTTGTGAAGTGTCAGAAGATAATCTCCCCATGTAACCTTTCTAATGTAATTCATCTGCAGCTAGGGCTTAGCTCTAACACCTGACTTGCGTGTCTGGGCTTCCGATTGGGTTGGGCGGCCGAACTGGTACGGGCCGACGTTAAAATTGTCTCCACCGCAAGCCTATTCGAAGGTCAAGAATCAATCATCTGTCGCTCCTCCCCTTGACTTGACAAATGGGCGATCCGTGCGTCAATCCAGAGTGGACAAGTCATGCCAGTGGGCAGAATGCTTTCGGCATATCGTCGCTCTCCTGAAATACGTAAGAATCACGACCGTCATGGCACCGGTAAGTGCAGAATTTATACTTTCGACACCCCCTCCAAATGTCAGGTCAACCCATTGCACCAATTGAACGAAGGCCTGAAACGCATTTCCGGCGGCCGGTGGAAGTGGCTCAGGGGTCATTTCGGTCATAAGCAACACTAGTGAACTCTACCCCAGAGGACCACAAGAAGCCAGTGATCTTCACTGCCGATCCTGTGGCTCGACACAGCAGAAACACCCAGCAATCTGCCTCTAAATAACCTTCCTTTGCCTACCCCGATTCTATTTTGATGCTTGGAATCCCGAGCGATCGGTTTCTTCTGGATGGCGTGTTTCGATCTTCGTGACCAGTGACCATCAAGTATGGCTTCCACCTACCCCGACGGAATCTTCGATAATCTAGGCAAATTCTATGCCTCAGTGGCCATCGTATGGACGGTCGCCCTCCTCGTCGGCTCCGTCTTCCTCGTGCTTCATCGCCATGAGCAATGCATTCGCATTCGGAACCTACCTCTCGCCCTGAGCGCGGTATCATGTCTTCATATCTACTGGATTCTTTGCATGTTGGCATACACCATGGCCGGTGCATACCCCTGCGGTGTGGAATACTGGATCATGAGCATCTATCTGCCATTGGGAATCGCTCTATTCCAAGCCAACAGCATGCAGCTCCTAAGCGTCTCCGGCATTCAAGAGAAGATGCTCCATACCGCACACCAACCGCAGAGAGCCAGTTATAGTACCGGTTCAAAAGGCCCCAATGAATACTTGCGTCAGTGGAAGCAAATGAACTTGGTCCACCGAACGGAAGTGGCCATTGCCGTGGGAATGGCAGTCCAAGTAAGCTATGCGCGCGCGCCCGTTCTCGTCAAGCTTTATTAACCATCTCCCATGTAGCTGTGTCTGTCGCTCTCTATTTACCTCGCCTCTCGGAAGTTCCATGGTTTTGGCAGCTTCTCCGAACATGGCAGCCTGGCGGAGTGTCGGCGAGGCCCTGAATGGCAAGATTCACTGCCCGATTGCAGCGTGGTTGACTTCTTCTGACCAGTTATCTAGGATTCCCTCCATTCTATGGCAATTGTTCTGGTCTTGGATATTTGCGCCATGCATTCTATGGAAGATTCGCAAGATCCGTGAGATCCACTACTGGAGACTACAAATTACAATCTGTGTCATCGCCGCGTGAGTGAATGACCACTCGTCCGGTCACTATTGCCGGTCATCGATGCTGACCTCTTCGCAGTTTACCGGGTTCGCCCTTGTGGTTTATCGCACTGAATTCGACCGCCGAGCCTTGGATAACCATTAATCGGTACTGGGTGCCGGCTCTCTGGTAAGGAAGATCCAGCGATAGATGCGGTGCGCCCGAACTGACAAAATGCGCAGGTTTGCTCCTGGTATTATCGCAATGGAGGGCGTTACAATCTTCTTTCCATGTTATGAGCTTATTGTCTCCAGAAAGCAGCGAGATCGCATCCTCGGAGAAATTCGAGCCTGGAACGAGAAGAAGGGTAGAGATAGCGAGTCGGACTCGGGAACGTCGAGATCGCATGCTGGATCCAGCCGCACGAACGAACTGTACACGATAAAGGCATTGGAGAAGTGTCTATCGGAAGACTCGCATGCCCTACTGCGTTTTGCTGCAGTGAAGGAATTCAGCGGCGAGAACATCATCTTCCTGAATTATGTGCGAGACTGGAAGGCCACCTGGGCCAGGATCAATGCCAAAAATCCCGAATACGATTGGCACCGCGATCCTCAATATCACCGGCTTTACTTCTTCAAAATTGCGGTCGAGATCTATAGCGCCTGCGTCAATTTGAAAACGGCAGAGTTCCCTATCAATGTCGAATCGCGGATCTACTCCGGTTTAACGACCATGTTTGGCGAAGCAGTGCAATGCTCCGGTCGGCGTGTGTCCAGAGGCGCCGCAACACACATGGAAGAAGACACTCGTGCTCTATGTCTGGATGAAAATCCTTACGTGAGCCAGAGCATCATGCAGATCAAGTCCCGTGTTCCAGACTCGGTCGTGGTTCCTTCGAACTTTGGTATTTCCGTTTTTGACGAGGCTGAGAAGTCCATCCTCGCTCTGGTGTTTACTAATACCTGGCCTAAATTTATTGATTCTTCGAGCGACGACTTGTCCATCACATTCTGATTAAAGATAGAGAACTTCCGGGAGTATTTCTGTTTTGGGGGCCTGTGTTAATTTAGTATCAGGTATAAATGAAGCTTTATTTTGCACGCTCGAAGTAAATACACAATAGGGATTACATGGCTCGACTCTTCCACGGCCAGCCTAAGTATCAAGAGTCAAAGATGGGCCCAAAAGCAGGCACCCCACTGGCCTCGAGTTGAAACACGACTTTTTTCGTGAGCACCGCGTTGCTAATGACGCAGACAGCCTCCGCATCGAATTCCCTGACAAGTTCTCGCGCCATTGGGACCATGTCCACTCGTCCGCTGCTATTGGTATCGATGATGAGTGGGTTCGGGTCCAGCTGGCGCACGAGGTTGAGGACATCTGAGCCATATGTCCGGCCCGGGTTTCGTGTCTGCCAGAGGACTCGCAGCGGCGGGCGATTCTTCTCGCTCAGCCAGGAGAGACATGGCCCTATCCCGGACCCTGTGGCGATAATGACCACTCTGCGGAAGACGCGCATCACATGGATAAATCCGTACATCAGTGTTCCACGTTTCCATAGATAGGTCGGTTGCTGATCAATGCATCGAGTGGTCCAGTCACCTGCCTTCGATACGATGCACGAAAAGCTTTTGCCATCGGGATCGGGGAAGGTTGCAAAGCTATGCCACGTTCGCAATGGATGTTTCGAGAGCGCGATTACTTTACCAAATGCCGTGGATGTATGATCCAGGTGGAGTCGAGCCGCGTGCGGAGATAGATATTCGGGCCAGACTTTCACTCGACGAAGCATCAGCCAGGGATGGACAATAGTGGCGACGATGACGAGGACAATCCAGAACGCAGGGAGCTTGATCAAGTATCGTCCAAGACTCACGCCTTCTGCATGGCGGGCCTGATCGGAAAACACCACCAGAAGAGTCAGGAAAAGTGCGACTGCCAGCCATGCACCGAATCGGTGCGTGAGCTCAAAATAGTCATGGAGCTTTGTCCGGAATGTGGGGTGCGCAACCACAATGATCGCCATCAGATCTGCGAGTAACACATAGGCGAGGATCACCACCGGCAGGGAAACGGTCCCCGAGCCTGGAAACATCCAATATTCCCGCGATATCAAAGCCACGAGGCCCACATACCACAGGAAGGATGCTACACCACATCCACTGTGTACGCCGCCGTAATGATACGCCTTGGCTGCTATCTTGCGCAGCCAGAGAGGAGTCGACTGTGGGATGCGGCAGATGCTCACAAAGATGGCATTCACCACCAGGTAATGTCGCGCCAGACCGCATATGAGTAAGTTGACGGCTGCTGCGTTGACGAAGGCGAGGAGCTTGTCTCGGCGCTGCACCATGATGATCACGAATGCGACCGCATTGGCGCAGTATATGAGGGTGAACAAGCGACGGTAGATGGTGAGAAGCAGATACCGCAATGAAGCAAAACACTTCCTTGGGGGCTGCTGGGCCTCAAGGTCCACATTGGCGGAATACCGTTTCCAATCTCCCGTGGTGTCACTGCTGAGATAGGTATCGACTGATGTCGCAATACTCGGCTTGCTAGAATGTGTGGGAGACATGGCATTCCAAGATGATGTAGCCTATGTGTGGTGTTTCAATTGAGGGCCGTGGGCGTGTACAAACCCAGATATATACAAAGTAAGAGACATATGTACATACATGAGTCCACCAGGCAAAGAAAAAAAAATGAAAAAAGCATGAGAATGACAACGCATTAAATAAGACCCGTACTGCGAACGGGATCTTACGGGAGACGTCCAACATGCTGGTCAGCAAAACTACCCCTCATGCTTTGATACTTGTAAGATGCCGTTAGCAGATTGAAATTTGTGGGTCGACTAGCCAGCGATTGTATTAGCTGCGCAAGTGGCAAGTGCCAGTGGCATGGCTGAGGTCGAAGAGCGAGCCATTTCGCGGCCTGGCAGGGGCAACTATAGGGAAACAAAGAGGCCACGCAGGCAGTCGAACCGGGGTCTCTCCATCGAATCTAACCTGAGCGAATGGCATGGGAGACCGACTCATGCGTATGCAATGCAACCAGCTAGTCATGGACTAAAACCCGTCTGCCCCCATTACCGCTCTGGCCGTTGGGGTTCCGGTGCAGCTTAATAAAACTGGGTACGGAGTAGCTCAACACAAATTGCATTTCCCATCGGACGTTTGGACACAATTAACTCTATCCAGGTAGAAACAGGAGTTTCCTTCTTACCGCCAGATTCATCATGATCACCGTGCACCCGGGGGGCCTACCTGTCTGAACTTTCAATCGACCGCAAGCAGCGTCGAAGCGTGGGGATCGACATGCTACTAGTAATCAATTCGCTGATAAGGTATCGGCTTGGCATCTAGAAGGCTTTGCGAGGGTTCGAACCGTGCCAATTAGAACGGTAGGACCCCTCACTAGCCGATTAGTATTAATTTCGTTCGTTTGCTGTCTTCTCGCCCATGAACCTCTAGGGGTGACTCGGACCGCTCCAGATCCGCCCTGAGCGGAAGTCAATTGATCGTGTTGACTTAGCGTATGTCTACAAAAATCTATCTTCGGGTCGGTGTATGCCGATCTACCCTCTGAGTGTTAAAACCGAGCAGATATAAGGCAGGTCGGCTGAATAATGAGGCTGCGCATATAAACTTAAAGCACTATAGGACACCGAGTCATGACAGTTAAGCCACATGGATTTTGCCTCTCATTAACCCCCGGAAGTCTGGCGTTGACAGGCACGAGATGACAGACGAGGCAGCCGAGGCAACGGGCTGAGGCAAAAGTTTATTCCGACGCGAAATTTGACACTATCCAAGGATTCGCAAAATATCGCTTAGGAGAAGCACCGTTGCCCAGCACCACCGACAGGGAATGTCCTGCAGGTTCTCGCTGTTATGGCATGATCTGGATGCCTAGGATTCATATCCCATGATAATACCTCCCTAATTATTCCCCTCGTTCCCCTGCACGAGTGGTATTGATAACGTAAGCACAGACAACAGTGCCCCGTCTAACGCTTTTTATGCCTTAACGGCTGATGGACCCCAGCCTTGCTAAGCCAGGTGCGACGGGTGAGCGAGTCAGCATCTAAAAATAAAACCAGTAAATCCAATTAAGCGACCCCAAGCTAACCTCGCACGTCCAATATGAGGATGCTTCAAGGACTGGGTAAACAACAAACGGGGATATGATCTTAGATGCTTCGTCAGTGGCATCACCATGACCAAAATGTACGTGACGTGCAACATGGCCTTCTGCATGTTCAACTGCCAATCCCTCCAGGTCTCATTAGTAAAAGACGCCTTTTGTGCCAAGAGAGTCGTGACAGGTCAAGAGGACGCATGCTGCACATCGTGGCTCCGGCTTACCCAAAAGAGGCGTTTTTTTTGAACAGGGTCAGATCCCGCGTTCCTAAATAAGCGAGCAAGGACAGTTAACAGAATTTAATTGTGGATTTTGTGTCTGTTTTTGTGTGTGTGGATGTCGATCATTTGGAGATTTTAGGGTCTGTGGATCCATCTCGCTGTCTGAATCATGCCTGAGGCATCAACACCACTCGATTGCGGAAATGCGTTCCGTTCGGCATCAAGTCCGACGCAACAAGTGAACCATGCAGTTGCCGTAACTGACAACCCCGTCGCTGCCTGCGCGAACGGTTCCGTCCCAGGAAACCTTAAAGCAGGTTTTCTCGACAGCACTGGCAGGTCGGTTGCAGGAATCCGAGCCTCTGCCTTCGTTGGGAAACAGCATGAGGTGTGTCCATCCCCCCTCTACGTATGCAGCCCGGCATCCTGATGCTTGAGTACCCACCAATCGTGAACTACAATCAAATCGGCATATACATTATCACACTGCCGATCCTGACTATTGCGTGGTGGACAATTCCTTCTCGTACGCATTTACCTGGCTAACCATATACGAATCATACAGACCCGAGCTGTGTTAGGCCAAATTTATACTTGGAAATGTGGAGGCGGGGAGGGCGTCATAGCTACTGACGTTATGCGCAAATACCTGGCAAATGGTGAAGACCCAGCGAACATGAGCTTGAGGCGTCTGATGGATGCAACCCCGGTATGCATATCAGTGTGGAGCTACACATGGAAGGATCAAACGCCACATTCAAACAAGGAAGACGTCGCTATTAAGGTTCATGCACGTTGATAATCTCTTACATTGGGAAGGCCGAGCAAATCCGGCATGCATCTCGTCATGAGGTATGATTACATATTCTTTATGCAAGAAGTGTCATTAATGTACTGCGTCAATCCGGTCTTCCTCCTATTATCATTGGTATCACAGCTGCTCATGGTACGATCGTCTCTGTCTGGCGATTAACGAGCGAATCTGCCGGCGGAAGCCTTCATTATATGAATACGTAAAGGCATTCGCAAGGCCGATAAATTGCGTAGACGCCTGCAGGATCTGCAGCCACCTCACCTTATGACCAAGGGACTCGAGCAACCGATTGAGCAGCCCAGGGATCCACAGAAGTACATAGAACGCCGGATAGCCATTCAGCAACATAACCCGGCGAACTTCGGCATATCGGATTTTCTTATCTCGTTGTTCCGTCGAGTCGCCTCGCCTTCCTGGGGTGTCAGCATACCTCAGGCGGCGCTCGGTGGAGGTCGTATCGTATTTACTCGGGAGGCTTTTCACTAGAGCCCCTCATTAGAATTACATTATGAAAGCAATTCCTTCGGCTTACCTGCGGAGAGAGGGACCTGCGATGAGAGCTGATCCCTTGACGGAGAATCGCTTACCCCACCTGTGCTGGCTGGATTATGAAACACGTCGCTGCTCTGGACAGTAATTGTCGTGTCCAGCCTTATGGACGATAGCTCTACGGGATCTCCTTCCGTGGACCTGGATTTATCACGGCCAGATGATGTATCGCCGTTCGGGAACAGGCTCAGATGCTCGTAGCGACGCTTGACAACGATGAAGACCACAATATACGTCAAGGCTGTAATGAGCACAATAGCTATTCTCCATCCATGTCCAAGGGCATACCGTAAGCCTAGATATTGCGACTCGATCCAACACCAATTGCCGCTTACGGGGCCCACAATACCCAAGCACAATGCCGTAGTACCTGCTATCCGTAAGCAACATGAAACAGCGGAACTGAAGGAGTAAATATGTCAAATAGAGCAAAGAATGAGCACTCACTCGTGATTAAGGGGGTAATCCATATTGAAATGCACAATATCACCTTGGCCCTCCAACTTAAGGTCGATACTATGGTTGGCCGTTGGACAATCCACAATGCGACCAAAGCTATGGCCAGAATCGAAAAATCAATGGCCTATATAATACGTAATGAGAAAGGAGGGCCGTTATGGAGGACACGAGTGAAACGTACTTGGACGGAGAATTGGCCAATCCAACCGTTTAGCTGGCAGCCAGGTCCAGGGTTGAGGTCATGGCGCCGACTGACAACTAAGAATCCGGAGACGGTATTGTTCGTGGCATTGAGGAAATCTATTTGACAGTGCACCCGTGTGTTAGCCCAATCATGAGTCGGAGCATTGTGATACATCGTATACTGTACCCGCGATAGTCAGATTCAGAATTAGCCAATGGCGTAAATGGTTTTTAGGTGAAATGGCGAAGATAACGAGAACAAAAGCCGACGCAAGAGCAGAGAGTAGACTCCCAACAACCGTCGGGACTGATACAGCTAGGTCAATAGCCATGAGATACTGAGGCACCGTCACAGCGCCTCATTTCGTGCCTTCTGCGAGGCATGCATCGGTCAAAAAGGGATTTGCATTGAGCAGGGGGCATTGACTATTTGCTTAAATTGAACAAGATGAAAGGTTCCTTGCTTGTTAACGGTGTTCGCTTTTATTACATAACGTGGCCCACTGATCCAAGTATTGAACTCACAGAGGTAACTGGACCATTAGCCAATACTTTAAGTAACTGACTACTGTTACAGGGTGTGACAAGATCGTTGGTGGGTGGGTGTGTTCGTATATCTTTTCCTCCTAGAAATGGTGCTGGTTGAACAGAGCCTTCTATGGCCTATAGGAACCGCCGTGGGCGGCGATCTCTTACCTTAATAAAGCTAAAGGTCCCACTAACGGTTCTAATCTCTAGATGATATGAGCATCAGTTGTGCGTGGCAGGATCTCGCCACAAACTTTATTTTCCATTTGCCATGCCGCTAACTTCTCCTCCATGGTTTTCTACCTCATGCCGGTCTCGTATTTCGGCCGGGAAAGAATACCTGGGACGGCAAAGCAAGATCGCTATACAAGCGTGTATTAGGCCATACTTAAGAAAAGATCTATCAGCATCCGGTAAGTCCTCTCGTGCCCAGGAATTGACAAATGCCTCCCTTCGGGTAGTTGAGTGTCATGAAACGGCTACGTTCGCAAGACCTTCAAAGTGCACCGATGAACACAAGGCGTAGAGCATATGTCCATCGAGCTTTGCTTGCTTTGCGGAGAATAAGGGGTCTCAAGTTACCGGGATGCGATTTCTTGGCCAATGTAACGCGGGCTGCGACTAGACTACGCGTGGAGCCGAGGAATATTTACGGGTCTCAGGGGCTTCAAAGTTTGTTGGCGCCCGTCTCATAACACATTGCGAATAAGCTTTAGCAAGAGCCTGCTGGTGACCTTAACCCTGGCAGTTAAAACTCGTCCGGGGCTTTCTTGAATGCCGTTGTGGATGTAATTGTTTCAACACTACTTGTGGCGGTTGATGTCCAGGAACAGGATATCCGATTGAATCCTCGAGACTCCATGTTGGCAGCCGCTGTCTACGCTGGTTTCCCTTGCACCTGCTGAGAGCAATTCAAAATCATAGACGTAAAATAGGCGCATTGTGAACCATGGCACAGGCTAGGGTTAGAATATAGCTTTACGAACGGCCACCAACCGGAGCGACGCCCCACAACTCTATTCGGCCACCATCCCCTTATATCTGGAAAGAAAAGTCTGAAATGGTCGGCGAATTATTCTTTGTTCTGACTCCACATTGTTGTATTCTCTGTCACAAGCCGAACATGAGCTTCGTTCTTCTGGAAGAATTGCTTTTCACTAGAAGATCTTCAGCACGATGGATCAACACCTAGGCCCAAGGTGAAACTCAATTGAGACAATCAGGGTCTCAGTGTGGGAACAGCGAAAACCTGCCAGTCGCCTAACCGAAATATTCACTAGCGATACTCCGTAGAGTCCAGACAAATCCTTGGGTAACCAAGAGTCAAAGTGGAAGAGTGGAGGAGGCGGAAAAGCTGGAACGCAACGTTGGCTACCAAACCACGTGGCCTAAAATAGCCCCAGCCCACTCCATCTTCCTTCCGTCGACACACACTCAACACTTTTTACATTAGCTTCGAGAACATGTACCAAACCCGAATGCATAGAACCGGGTGGGTATTGCGATGCCAAATATCCCGTACAAAGTACTGAGATGCGCATCCATGGTCGCTGTTGGGACCAGGTCCGCAATTACGCCGGAATCCGACCGTCTTTTTCCCGTTATCCTAGGGCTTATCCTAACTTAACTGGTTGCTATGATGGCGGAGGGACCCACTGATGATATCTGTGACTCTGCTCAGGAAACTAGAGGGTTCTTTCTTGAATAGCGAAAATAAATCTATTTTGCATCTATGACGCATAGGTGTCAGATAGAAGATCTTGTCCCATAGTATACACCTTCTCTTGTTAACGGTAGCGGCTGTTCAGGAGCGTTGTTGAAGCCTAAGGTATCGTGGATCATATTTTAAATGAAGCTGTGATTACGGTCCAACACCACCACAGTGAGCCAAGAGTATCACCAAGACTGTGTAAGAAACAATACAAAATATCCTAGATTTATGTGCATCTAAGGCCTAGCATACGGCAAGCAACTATCACCCTGACAGTGTTGTACAATAAGGATCCTCGCCCTTCAAAAGTGTTGTAAGCCACAGTATATATATACGATGTACCATTGCTGAGATTACTCCCAAGCATGTTTCAAATACTCGCCTCTCACGAATTATATTAAAATTAGAACATGTTAGGGATGAATACTAAAAATAACATTGCCGTGTATACAATTTATTCCCTACGGAGAATATATTCTGATCTCAGGGAGCGAAGGCCGTACCCAAGGGATGTACACATTGTAGGCGGAATGATGAACTTGTCTCAATTCACCACCCATTTTTCTGCCGGCTTAATAAAATCGATGCGGTCGAATAGCCACCTTAAGGCAGTAAGGTCCAGACGGGTATCTTAAATCCGTGCCTTTAGTGGGAAGGCGGTGAGGGCGGTCAGGTGGTTTGCCCTCCACTGACATTCTTTCTTCTTGCGACTGTAGGCTTGGACAACATAACATACACTCCGAGGCCCATCCTGGCTTGTGCGAAGATCCTTGGGGGCTGTACAATGTGGAGGATGTGGTCTGCTCTTCATTTGTCCAAGCAGTCTTTCCGCCCCCAAAGGAGTGGATCTGATCGTCTTGTTAGGATGTGATCGACGCGCCAATAAACAAGACAGATATACGCTTGATGTCATACGGAAAAAGCGCCTGGACTGCCGATCCTGAGGCTGAATCAAGGAGTTTCCGAATGCTGTTTCCATGTCGTGCAGGCATGCGTTACTTTGCACTCCCAACTGTTCCAACAGAGGTGCGAAAGCTCGACAACTCACAACTGCGCGCCTTGTTACCACTCAACTGACCCTTCTCATGTTTACTCGAGGAGAGATGCTCACATCTTAACCCCGTCCTATCGTCCGACAGCTAGCCTTTGTCATGGCTCAGAATCTAAATGTCACTCCGGATGTACAAATCGAGCCGCTATTCCGGCAGGCTTTTAATTATGCCGACAAATCCAACACCCTGAGGCTAGAAGACTGGCTCTCTATCCTGACGCTCTGTTTGTCTCCATTGATTGCCCACGTTCTTTCGGGTGTTCCGACCGTCGTACGACGATGCCCGAGTCCCCCGACGTGGCTCGACACGCTTTGCCTATACAACCCCACCACTATCCTATGGAGATACCTCGCTATCGTGGATCGCCGCGTGAGGTACCGACATCACTGGGATGCAGCGGACATGGCAGCCACGAATGCGCTGTTTTGGACGTCACACGGCTTCGATGGTTCCGAAGACATGATGAGGCAAAGCCGAACCTTCTGCACGCGGATCCCACATCATCACCGCACGGAGGTCTGGTCAATAGATTCCATTAAGACTGTCATCATCACCCTGCAGGGTATTCAAGCCCTCGTCGTTTTGGTTCGTGGTGTCATGGCGTTAGCCAATATTGGCAATCAACCGTTCAACGCAACCATCTCTATGAGTACTATTTTTTACCCCCTTGCTGTCCTTGGTCTGCTTCGGCTGTTCGCTGCTCCCTGGTTGACCGAGAATTATACCTACAACGAGCATGAAACGTACGAGAGCAGCAGGATCTTGGCGCAGCATATCATGCACATCCCTTCTTCGGATGGCGCTTCCTATGCCGCCGTGCGCACCAGCCCTGACACCAAAAATGCACCGCCCTCAAACACATCACTGTTACCCAGAAGCTCGATGGCAATGCGTGATCCGTCGCCCGATGTTTATGCGCGTCCCAAGGGATTCCATCTCCCCGCTCAGGCTGTCGCCGTGGCCGTCCGTTGCTGCTATCTTGGCCTAATGACTGCCATCCTGGCCATCTGTGTGTGCTATATGATCCCTTACAACGGGGCGCTGATGATATTGACCCAGCCCGCGTCCTCGTCCGTCCTTTGGCTGCTTATCGTGATGTATATTGTGTTCATTCTCGTATCGATCATCCTATTTGTCACTTACCTCATCCGGTGCGGCCGGGACACAACAACTGTTATCCCATGTCTTCGTACATGGTGGTACCGGGCATACACGCTGATCTTCATCACCGCAGCAATTGCGTTGATCGTTCTTTCCGGGGTCTACACACGGCGAACATCGTGCGGGCAGCTGACGGTTTTTCCAGCCGAGTTCGACCAGGAGGTGTGCAATGGAACACCCATGCAAGTGGACAAGGGTATCGGGCCGTTTGGGATAGTCACCCAAGCGCCAGGCCTCACACCGGAGACTTGGATCTTACCGCTGGAGGGATGGTGCTCTGGAACCTTGACAGGCGAGATTTTGCCAGTCGTATCTGTGTCATGACATGTTCGTAAAGACCTAGTAGGGTACTGGCTGCATGGAACTGCAGCATATACGAGTATAAGTAATACCATGATTAGGAAGGGAAGTACAGAACATTGACTCCGATGTGAAGCCCCTGCGAGGTATTCACTGATCTTCTATGGGGTTGTATATGTAACATCCTAATTGTAGCTACATAAACAACATGAGCTGGTAGCTATGCCTCGCACAACTCGGTTCAATTGGACCAGTTCACATCGGGGGCTATGATATTCACAGACACACACAGGAGGAGGACACAGGCCTGCAGTCCATGTCCGGTAACAGTAATCACAGCTAGGTAAACTTGCTTCCAGTAATGTTAGCCTTAAACCCGGGAGATATGGGATATGCGGGAAAGTCCCAGGACACGCTCCTCCTCAATAACTGGTAATCCAACCCCTTACTTCCTGCATTCATATACATAAACTTGGTATAGGGCACAGTAGCATAGTATGAAAAGGACACCCCGGCGGGGACAAACGCCACATCACCATGCAACAAATGCACCAACTCATAGCCCTGTACCTGGAAAGCAAGCTGGCCCTCCTCCATTTGGAGAGCAAAGTGATGCGGCAATGTCGCCGTCGAGACGGACTCGTTCGTCAGCTTACTTGACATGATAATGGTTCCCATGGTAAAATTCCCTTCTGTTTGTGTGGGGGTTGCGAGCGGCTGGATAACCTTGTAACCGATGTCAGTGTTGAGATATTTCGGGCCGTAATCTTTGGCAACGAAGTATGGAGTCATCGAATCGTCGGGAGGGGTGTTCGGCCCATCGTGCCAAGACTGCTTGCCTTCACCAGCTGTGCCATTCATAAAGTCGCGCCTTGGAATATATTCCTCCTCTGGTGCTGCGTACAGGTCCTACGAGACGAGGAGGTTGTATTCCCGGGGCGTCATCGGCCCGAAGGGGGAAGGATCATCTGGAATGGGAACATAGGGTGCGCTGATGCCATGGGTATCGTGGTCTCCTTGGCTGAAGACCTTGAAGAGTTTCTCGAAACCGCCAGGATGGAAGACATGCGTAAGTTGTGAGTCAGGATCGACCAGCTGGAATGTGTGGATGGAACCTGGGGGGATATTGCCGTAATCACCAGGTGTAGAGACACGCGCCTCGTGGCTGGAATTGGTGGCATTCTTCTGTCCCTAGAGCTGACAACGCCCACGGGTGCAGTAGAGATGCTCGTGTGTCACTCCATGAGTGTGTGGCCGAGCTGATAACCAGCCTGAAGCTTTGCCGTTATGTTGCAGCAACGAAAAGGCACCGTCGGACGAGTTGGCGGTGATGGAGAAGCGGATCGTTTGGGACGAGGTAAGCTTTATTGCATCTCCCTTATATTTCGGAAGGACATATGGACGCACAGAATTGGGCGCCGTATCAACGATGATGCTGCTGTTAGAGGGAAGACCGTTTGTCGCAGCAAAAGGGGTCAGCAAGATAATGGATAGCATCCATCCGACAAATGGGCTCTTCATATTGGGCAGTACTATAGGATGTGCAGCATATATTGAGGTAACAAGTATACAGCGGATGGTGAGGGACAACGACCACGGTGGCCTGCCCAGGAGGAGTATTATATAGAAGGGATATGAAGTATGTCAGCTACCTTTACCGCTTATACAGTGATGACTGGGCTCCATTATTACAGGACACAGAGGCCCGCTTGATGTACCTAAAATGATACCATGTTATATTCCTTGGCATAACCTGAAACTATTATCATCTGATAGAGGCAGACAGGGGAACTTTGACGACAGACAAGTATATTGACTTCGTCACGCATCCATTGTATTTGCTTTGGATTCGTTGTACAACATGCTCCTGCGAGTGCCTTAGCCTTCTCTCCGGAGTCAGCACCCCTTTCTTATGGTATACATCAATTCCATTGTAGCTCGTGCTGTACCTTGACAACGTGCTGAAATGCGGTGGCTTTGGGGTATGAGATGCAATGATCAGCTCACCACTGAGGCCATTCCAAGTGCTCAGCCATCAGTTTACGATTATTAGGAATTAATTCCGCTGCAGGCTCTCGATTCAGGTACCCACATACTAGAACTGTCTAACCTCAAGCCCTGCATATGTCAGAATATGTGGATCATACTTGCATACAATAATCTGATTATCAATCGCGAGCCGGGCTAGGTGGCAAAATACACGGACCCAAAAAACAGATAGCCAAGAAATCCTTCGAACATCTAGAACAATTCTGCTTCTCCCGTCGAATCCTTCCACGTTACCTACCTAAAAACTCCCGTCTGTGGAGCCGGGACTGGTCTGGAAGCCGTTAATGGCGCGATTCTTGCGATTAACCCAGCAGTGATACAAGTCACAGTTAGGTAGCTTTAGGCTTTTCACCAATGATACCACACCCAGGATTCTTTCTCTACACCAACTCTGTATTCCTCGCGTATGCTCCGAACAAGGCAGTCATTATACACCACTAGAAATTAATTTATACTACATGGTGTGGTCAAATGCCGTGGTTGTACCGCCTCTTCTGGACCGCGGATCCGGTACCAGTTTCTCTACAAGTTTAGACCTGACGAAAACTTTCTCCTTGCTGCAATTTTCTATCTCTATCCTGCAGATATTTAGATATCCACATATGTGTCATAGATGAGTAGATGCCAGTACAGGATCGTTTGCACGCGGATTACATCGCATGTTCAAACTAACCCATAGATTTGTCTTCATGGAAAGGTGTTCTACGATTATAGTTGAATCCACTCAACTACAAGTTGAACATACTAGTTGTCGTCGTTAGCCGATTCCATTCGTATGATTTAATTCCGGCGAGAGTTTTGATACAAAGAGTGGGAGCAAAAATAATTGATATTGCGACTCTAACCCTTGTAATCTTTATTTTTGTCTAATGATCTATCTTTCCACTGCAACAGATAGTACCACTGTATCGGGACAAACGATGGGAAACACAAAGCCAGAATAAACGTTCCTGACACCTAGTTCAACACAGAAGGTTGTGCCTAAAGGAATCGGCGTGAGGTCTATAAGCCCATGCCCTTGGACTACTTTAGCAATCTTAGCACCTGCTGTGTGATATCAACCAAGGGAAACTGCGCTCGGTTTCCTGCCAGAGTCCCCGGAACTTTTTCATCAAGGAAGAATTCAGTGACCGAGTACAAGCTGCCGCCAATCTCCACGTTGTCCACTGAAAATCCGTTCTGAGATGCATACAGGTTGGGAACTGTTCCCACCATCTCTGCACTTGTCCACAGTCCATCAGCTGAACGGAGCACAATGGTTCCATCCGTAGTGTCAGAGACCAACAATACGGTGCCATTGAATTGCTTTGGCAGAAGGATTCCATCCAAGCTATTACCGATCCTAGTCGCATTCCTGCCCCTCAGCGGAACATGAATTTTGTGTCCCATTTCGTCTGTCATGTTGAAACGGTACAGCTGTCCATCGGAGCCATCCGTACCAAGCAGTATGTCACCTTTGACAGCAAGTCCCGAGAGGCCAGGAACTGTTTGGTTGGGCTGAGGCTGCAAGTACCAAGGAATGGCAGTTGAGCCATTGGGACCAACCTTCACGATGCTCGCCGGGAAAGTGCCCACGACAAAGGTGTTGCCGCGAGTGTCGTGAGCAGCATCTTGGTAGCCACCGTACACGCCATTCGTTACTTCAGTAAGGTTCTTTCTCCAAAGGACCTGACCACGGCTTGGATCAACCTTAACCAGGAAGTTGTCGCCTGAAATATCTTGGCCTTGAGTGTCAAAGGCAGCGCCGGCATCCACGATGACCGAGAGTAGACCTTGAGGATCCACCACAACGCCACTCATGTGGAGTGTCGGGTCACCAGAGAGTCCCGGAAGCTGTATAGTATTCACCATTTTCTTCTTGTAAGGATCGTAAACAGCGACAGTGCTATTGTAGAGGGCGCTTTAGGTGTGAACAAGACAAGGTCAGTTCATGCCAAGTGCTGAAAATTGCCTCTTAGAGAAACGCGTACCTTAGATAGACTAGACAGTCATTGTCATCGAAGTCGGCATGTTCCGGATACAATTGGTAGGCATTGACGGTGATGTTCCCCGTGAGAGAAGGACATCCAGGCTTGGCAGCATCTGCGGCAAGGTTAGCTTTGGTAAAGCCATACATTCTTTGGTGAAATATTCCAAAGCAGGAGCATCATAGTACTGTTGCGGAGAGCTTTTAAACCTACCAGAGGACAAAGTAGGTGCTTTGGGCGCGTCTTGAACACTTGAGCCATGATTCTCAAGGTTTCCCAACACATCCGTACTTGGGCTATGATGTATACCTGGGTTGTATATCGGCGTATCATTGTAAGAGCGCAACCGTCCACTTCTGAAAGCGGACGCTGGTATTCTCGCGTGTGCGGGAGCAATGTTGCATCCAAGGAGGAGTATCGAAAAGATGAAAGTTTGGAGTGATTCTCTCATGGTGAAACTTGATTTGGGAAAATTGAATGAGGTATTCTCTTGACAGTCGATCATGCGTGTGGAAGATTGATCAAACCACACCTGAGCAGGTCTAGCTTTATATGTCTCTATTGCTAGAGGTAAAGAAATGAGGCTATGAGCCTAGTGTGACGATTCTAATTCTAGCCCATTCTCAACATTGGGCACGCAACACGCCAAGCAACGAAGCTAACCAATATTGTGCGCGTGGGAACTAGCTGTAGTTTGAGGTCCTGAATCTAGATGCTTGGACGCTCCTAAGTTCATCATCGCATCTATATCTATTAAGCAATTTACATACCTATGGCAATGCTTAGGTAGCGATAGCTGAAAACGACATTTGAATACGTACCTCAACCTTGAGTGAGATTCGTTATCCCTTTCTCTAGTCTCTAAATCGTGGCTTTTCCTAACGAATAAGGTAAGCTGAGCGGCGGGAAGCTGCAGGGAAATTATCCTTCTGCCATGTCATCGTCTGCTGGCCCAAACCCGTCGCCGTGATGGTTGTGTATCTTACATTGCCTCTCAGCCGAGAATGGGCTAGTCTCGTTGGAATCATGAAGACTAATAGAAATGTACAGCCACCTTCAGCTAGCTCCTTGCATGTTAGATGAGTAGATTATTCGCGTGAAGGTTACCCTCTTTGGCAGCCCATGGCTGGCTTGTCCAGACTCGGTATTCTTGACGTTCACAGCAAACGTAGATCCCAGGTGGATCTCGTCAACCTAAAATGTTCATGAAACAAAGTGTGGCTGAGGTTACATCAGGGATCCACAGAGCACTCAAATGCATATACTGTTTCCTTCCGGTTGCTTACAGAAGCATTCGCGGAACAAGACCGCACTGAGGTCCCACTCAACAAGGCCCCGGTTAGGGTTACCTAAACGCCTTATCTGGTTGTTCTAGCAATGAGTTAAATTATATAACTTAGCAACAAGACGATACCATGTTTAAAGTACCTATTCTTAATGGATGCCCCGCCGACACTGTTATAGATAAGACCAAATCCCCGACATCACTATTGACAAGAGGGATATACACGGCAGCAATTTATGAACCTATGAACCCCGTTCTACCATAGTAGCCTCTGGTCTATGGCGACTGTATCGTTTAATGTAGCATCGTTGAAATCCCTGTTCGTAGGTCCTGTCGTAGGCTAGACTATTGATTCTGCTATAATCATCTGGCGCGGACACCACGGTAGAGGATTCTAGGCTTACTCCTAGTGAAAGGTCAATATGCACCTCATTTCATTAGGGCAGATATCAATGACACTGTGTTCGAGGTCAAGTACTACGTGAGTGAGTATTGCCAATTACTGATAACGTGTGATGAATTAGAACCAGCGTAACGCCAGACATCCCCTAGGTTCGCACCGTGGTTCAATAATATCTGCATCGTCTTCACCTGGTCACTTTTCGCAGCTTTATGCAGGGGTGTCATGTTCCAGAAAATCCTTCACATCAATATGCGCGCCATTTGCCAGTAAGAGCCGGACGACTTCATCCTGTCCATGTTCCGCAGCCGTATGCACCGCGGTCATATCTTTGTCGTCATTCTGATTGATTCGATTCACGTCCACTCTCTGCTCGAGCAGCACGCGAACCACCTCCTCGTGTCCGTACTTAGCGGCCTGGGCCAGGGGAGGTTCGTGCTTCCGGTTCTGTATGTCGATGTGCGCGCCATGATTTACCAGAAACCGAACCACATCGGCAAACCCATTTGCGGCTGCCTGGGAAAGTGCTGTCTCTCCAGCATCTTTTTTCATGTTGACATCCACCCCCTGATCCAACCTCTGCTTGACGCATTCAAGTCTCCGTCGGCGGCACAATAGATAAATTCGTTTCCGCTGTCAATCACTTTGTACAGCATGTTGGCAATTCGAGTGGGCTTTCTTACCCACGATGGCAAGACGGATTTGGGTCTTCCATTGGTGGTCTTATCCTGCGATACTGCGTCAGTGTCTGTGCTTCCTGTGGCTGCTGTTGCCGGAGGTTCATCATGTCTCTCTATATCTTCGTTTAACTCATCCATGTCATGAATGCCGAACCGCAAATCTCCGCCAAGGCCCTCTTCCTCGATAGCTCTTTTAAGCGTTGTCCGAATGAAAGTCCGATTCTGGGCAAACGTGTTGGGCTAATTCCCACCCCTTCTAATTTTTTACGCAGTTGCCTCCAGGCTTCCTTCCCAGTTAGCGAAAGCGAGTTACTCGAAACAACTGATGCCTCCCGTTTCCCGCTGCGGACTTCGTCGATGAATATCTTCAACATCTGTTCAACGTGTGCTTGCGAGGACCTAGGGAACAGCCGTTCAACATCCAAGCCCATCTCACCAAGGCTCGGGTCAGTGCTTTCGTACTTGATCGTATTGATGCTCCACAAGTTCAGCATCCCTACATATGATGATAGCCTCGCTCGGATCTCTGCCACTTCGTCGATTTTCCATCCCTCGCGCTCCCAGGTGACCTGAGTATCCGGCCCAACACTTTCAAAATGTTCTTTGAGGGCTTCTAGATCGAGTAGCACCCAATTGCAGTTTTGTGGTTCTTTGTCAAGTTCCGAGAGTAGTGTATCGCTTGAATTGGTACTTTCCAAGTTCTCCTTGAAGGTGTTGAGAGCTACGAGAAGAGCAAGCTCGGTTTGAACCTGCTTGAACGTGTCAGATGAAATGAATAGCGAATGGTGGAGAGTACGTGCCAACGGTTGGATTGTGGTAATGTTATCTACGGATATCCTTGTCGTCAATGCCCGGTTCAGGAGATGTGGCTCAGTTCCATACGTATGTTGATGTCGCGATTAGCTGTGAGGTTACCGTTAAACATCGCCCCGCCTTGGGTGTGAAAGGTGCTGGAGTCGGCCGACGACATAGTGATGGAGTTGACTGATGACCCTAGGTAGCAAAGTCTTGTATGATATGGCGGGGGGAGGGATAGGAAGGTGAAAAAAGGGAGAAGGCTGAGGCTAATGCAAGGATGCGTAATACAGCCTCAGCCTCAACCCCGAACCGACTGCGGTTACTACACATATTACTGCTATTTCCTATCACCCATGATCTCCTAGCCACCATTTCAATATTGTCTTTATCCATGTTCTGACGCGGAGTTGGGAATCGACCTGGGCTCACAGCCAAACGAGGAAGCTCTGGCTACATGCGTTTCTGGGTTTGGATCTACCCAATACCTGATTAAAACTTCCGGATAGGTTACCGATATTACGAACACCCTCTCCATAGCTGGTTTCAACATGTCAAGAGATCGATGTAAAGTTTCTGGCTCATGATTTGGCGCTGCGAAGAATGAGGTCTCGAACGGTCGGTTGAACAGCCCCTAGAATACCAGAGTCTAGAACCAGCACTTCAAATGACGATCTGCATAGAATCTCAAAGCCAACATCCATTTGTAGTGATTGTGCATTGTTTAGGAGGTCTTGTGGTTGACCACGCGTAGTGTCATACAACAACACCTGAAACAAGATCCGAGCCTATACAACTGCAATCGTCTCGATGGGAATACCGCAATCGGCACAAGGACCGCCGACTGGGCTACGCATCGCGGACATGCTCCGGAAAAGAATGACATCGTTGACCCTGCTCAGCGAATAGCTTAATCCCAGTATCCAAGGAGACCAAGTGCAGGTGGTCAAGCCCTGAGCATGTTACTGTTCCACCAACTGAGTCCTTTTATACTACAGATATAACCATAACAGTGTGGTTCAATGGCATTCATATGATCGTCGACTCTTGGACGTTTTCGCCCGAGAGGCTACGGTTTGTAAACCCTCCATTTCTGCCGTCAGGACAACCTCCTTCTCTAAGGTTGATTATATCTACTAGCTCTGAGCACCGCGAGGAGGTGCGAGTCACGCTTAGGTGCTGAACATAGGGCCCGTACGAATAAACCTCTTGCAAGGTTATGCTGTACCTAGTCCTGATATAGCCAATGGCCCCGGGATAGTCAATCGGATAGAGGTCGCAAGGCTGGAGTATATTAGTCTGAATAAGGGGGTGACACACGGGCCATCGCCCGACAAGTCTACCTCTTGGACGCTTGAAGAGCCACAAAGCAGCGGTTTACCGGGCGTCAAACTTTGGTTTCCTGTTTAACCAGCGCACAGCCTGCGATTTGCTGTTCTGATATATCTCGTGGCACACAAAATGGCTTGTGTAGCACAATTACATGAAGTTCAATCAGCAGGATACTCCTCAAAGGAAGGTACAAACTATCGAGTGCCCCGTTCAAAATCTGCATCGCCTTACTCGGTATACGATTATCTCAACTCTGCTATTTAAGACAGTCCATCTCCCCTTTACAGCGATATGTAAATCGTCAATCTCTCCATCCACCTCTTCTGTTATCTCTTCGTCTCCTCTTGCGGCCTACGAGCTCTATTTCCACAATCATCAATTATTCCAACATGAAAGCCAGTCTTATCTCTGTGATACTCCTCGCTGCAGTTGCCACTGTGTCTGCCCAACCTGGAGGACCCCATAACACTGGCGTTATCCCCGAAATTGTAGTTTCGCCCCCAGGTGATGGCAACGGCGTTAGTGACAAAAACGTCGGGCCCACTGATGCTAACAAGCTGGGACAATCTGGGATGCTCTACGGTGTAAGCCATGCTACCTGTGCCATCATGAACCTTACAGCTAATACGTGAAAGACATGCGATACCAGGACACGCAAGCCAACCTGCAAAAAGAAGATTGGGGGGAAGTGGACTAGCAAAAAGTGTTTGAATAAGGTGAGAGGACTCCCCAAGTTATTCGCTGCCAGATAGATGTATTAATCTAGAAAGTGTACGGAGGGATCCTGTCGCTTTGATCCGTCGCAGCCTAGTGAGCCTGCGGATTGCAGCATTCCCAAGCAACAATGATGCTCTTCCCTGTAGTATCGGCCTATGTATTTCCCGGGGCAGCCATTGAGCATCGAACAGAGGGTGTATCATGCTATATTTCCTATGTGCGGGATGTTACAGGCTGGACAATCAAACTTTACTATAGGATGGACGAGTTTGGAACACTGTTAGTACTGCGTGGGGCCATTTCTAAATTTGGAACGAAGAGCTGTTACTTAGGACACTGAAGTAGGCCATAATGAAAAAGAAGGTTTATCATGGAGATTCTGGCATGCTCGTGTTTCGTGCTACGATGGTGTGACCTAGACATGTTTCATCATTGTGAACCCTGGCCGTTGTATACAACCTTTAATATTTTCCAGGGGTCTTTGCACGGCGTCTGCGTGTCATTGGCATAAACATGTATACTAAATCTTGAGAAGGATCATGGCACTCAATCTGCAAGGTCTACTATGCGGTGATGTCAACCTTCATCATACTAATTCAAATGGCAATACGCAAATCCTTGTGCTTATATTCTTGTCAATAAAAATGTATCCCCATTCTGGCCACACACAGATAACATCAGCTGCAATCAATCGACAGGTCATATAGTCTACCAAGCTATGACCTGCAAGTCATCCACTTTTGCTAGCCATCTGATGATATCGTTTCGCCGTCGCGCGTCGAATGCGCTTTCCGTACATGACCATGCCCAATAATGTCAAGGTGACTCCCAAGCTGATAAACCCACAGGCGACGAACATCTTCGTCAAGCCGCTATGCTCCATCCAAGGACTGATGGCGAATGGTATGCCAATACTAAAAGCATTTCTTAGGAAGGCCACGCCCGTGAACGCATCACCCGTGATCTGCTCGCAATTAGTACTAATCGACGGTTAAGGACAAAAGTCAAACTGCGGCTTACCTCCATGTAGCTATCGATAACTAGAGTCAGACATGCGTCGCTGATACTGCCGAGCCCGAAGCCAAAGAGGGCTCCAGCGATACTGGGTAAAATCCAGTGCATACCCTGTGAGACGTGAGTTCGACGCTAAGTAGTAGAGAACGATGGTTTGGTAGACATACCCTGTCAATGGTTACTCCAAACATAATGAGACCGCCGCACAAGGCCACTGCCGGGAGGTGTAGAATGTACAGACGCATCTCGGGCTCGTAGTATCCGGAATTCCGTCCAGAAAAGTACTTAATCGACCAGTCTCCAAGGAAGCCGCCGTAAAATGAGCCGATCAAGTTACCGATAAACGGACCAACACTCATGTAACCGATTTGCTCAGGAGTGAACTCATATGGGGGAAGGGGGAATACTAGAGCGATCACACTTGAAAGAATTGTAAGCCATATCACCCCGCATGCATACTGCAGACCACAGCAGAGGACGGCAGGAAATGTGAAAAGGATCTCGATGGGGCGATAGAAGTATGGCCAGATGGGTTCCTGTGTATAGGTTACCAGGGACAGTCTCTGTGCCCATGTCTTCATAGGGATAATGTGATCTAATGGAGGTCCACTGATGCTATGCTCCTCAGCTCTGGTGGCAGCTTTGACAAGTGACTTGTTGCCAGACTCATCAGCAGGAATTTGCTGCGCGCCATCCGTAGGCCTAGCGGTGGGCGTTACTCCTTCGATGGTAGGGGTATACTTCGACTCCTCGTAAAAGACGATGAAAAGGACAAAGATAACCGCATTGAAAATACCCATTGTACGGTAGGACCATCGCCAACCCTGTCTTGTCGCCTGAGCCCCGGCAGCCATGGGGGTGAGGAAGCTCTGACACGATGTTAGCTGAGTGTGTGTGGGAGGTGATGAGCACAGGGGAGACTTACTCCGATCATCATCATGGTCATGTACAACGCATTCATTCCGCCACGGTGATGCACGAAGAAGAGGTCTGCAATCTGATAGTAAGAGTTGTAAGCCCACCGTTCCTGAGTAGAGGTAACCGGAAGACTCACGGTGATCTGAACAATAGCCTCGTTCGTTGCCCCAGCGAGTCCCTGTAAGAGGTTGGTGATATATAGCTCTGCGATGGTTTTGATCTCCGCCGCCCAAAAGGAGGTGACCAGCATCAATGCCGTTGAGATTAGATACACTGGTCTCCGGCCAAACTTCTTCGCGAATGGAATGAAAAATACACATCCCATTGCGAGTCCAACGAAGTTCACCGACATCGCATTGTTTAGCTGTGCGTAAGTAACGTTCAAGTCGACCACCATCAACTGCCAGAATATCTGTTGGATGGAGAGCCTGTTCAACGAACTCAGATTAGTCGTTCATACATCCTATATAGTATATGAAAGGACCACAGACGCCGTGAAAATAAGACACGTTACTGCTAATACGAGCGTGAAATTGCATGCTTTTCGTGCAGTGCTCCAATTCTGTATCCCCTATCAGTGGACGGCAGTCGTTTCTGGGAGGCTAGACTTACCAATGGCTCGTTAGGGTCACTGGATGGAAGTGGGCTGAGAACGATCCTTCGTTGTCCATGAGTCTCGTTTCCTCCATCATCTACATGTATGTCAGAGGTGTCCCGTCGAAGTAGAAAAGGCCTTCTTGCCTTTGATAAGAAGAACTGTTCCTGGGGGAGTACCATGATCGGTTAGAGAAATGCCGGGCACTTCGCTGTCTGCCATCAATATCTGCTGCGGAAGAGACGTGGTATAGACTGGAAGCTGAAGGTTTGTGCTGTTCGATCTCAGATTGCTTCCAGGACGGCCGTCTCTAATAAACAATCTGCTCCAGGGCTATCCTGGTCTCCTATCTCGCGCCCTTGCCACTAGAATATGGTTGATAAGAGCTCGAAGCCACAAACGCAAGCATTGAAATGCGGGGAAGCCAATGAGGATCGGTGACTGATAACGCCTCTGGCTTGAACGGGCCTGCGCAAAGGTTAAATAAACTTTTCGTGCAGAAAAAGCTGAGAAGCCGACGTTGCGTCGACCTGCCTAAAGCGGAATCGCTTCATTGATATGTCTCGAGTCGATCATCTAGAGCGAAACTTCCATTTGTTCACTACACCGAGCTCGCAGGATTGGAGATAAATAGCAGTATTATGCTCCTTGATAGTGGTTGGCGCACCACGTCGGCATCTACGGTTTAAACGAAAGCCGCACTCGAGTGATAAAGGGCTCTGCATACAGCAATATCGGTTTCAGAGAACGGCATCGTTGTGCACCAGTTATCAATTCCATACTTGGACCAAGGATCACATGGCCAACCAGTCCTTCTTAGCACTATTCGAAACACAAGACGGTAGCTCATTCCCATTTGACCGGAGAGCATAATGGCCAGCACAGTATACTCACTGCTCCCCTATCTAGACCCTTCGTCCATATCGGCGGTCGCCCAGACAATAACCCTTTCGTTCGTCGGAGATCCCCTGATCCGATGGCTGCGTCCTAGTGCAGCCCCTTGGTCAACGCAACAGCATGAAACGACCAAATGGCAATATCGTCGCGTACAGCAAGCAATATTGGAAGGCATCGTGCTCCGATCCACACCAGTAACACAGTTGGCACAGGAGTTTCCGACACGCAGCCAGCAAAAAGACCCCCTAACCTCTATCATCGAAATAAACGACGGCAAAGAAGGGCCTGAAGCAGGAACAGTGGCTTTATTATTTCCCCCAAAGAACCGACAAACATGGACACTGAGCAAAATGGTCCTTGCAGTCAAGCTGTGGTTTTTGAGCTGGTTCGACCGGGTCTCAGACCACGGAGCCGATGAGAAGGTATGCCATCATCCTTACACTCCTAAGAAAACGAACACGTTTCCCTAAGCCTTTGCAGCGCGTCAAAATCTTGCTCGATGCACATGACAGGGCGCTAAAGATGATAACCACCCGATACAATGTCAAAGACCCTTGGTATTTGGAAGTTGTAGCAGTCCATCCCTCCCTTCAGGGGCGAGGATTAGGCAAAGTTATGATGGAGCGCATCCTAGATTATGTGGGCCATGCGCCGATCGTTCTGGAATGTACGGCTGAGCGAAATGTAGGATTTTATACCACACTTGGATTTGAGGTTATCGAGAAGGTCGAGTTGTCTGACAGTGGTGAAGCTGTCAGCTGCTGGTTTATGCTACGGCGAGCGACGCGGAAGGGAAACAGCAGTTCACAGTAGTTGCCAACTTCATAGGTGCTCATCTATAGAAGTCCGATTTCCATACCACGAGCAAAAGCGAGTTCGTGTGCATTTGTCATGTCATGATGATGGGACCACCACTCCTCAAGTACCTCTAATAATAATTCAAAATCTCTCTCAAACCCATGCGGATGGTAATGTATGGATAGACAACATCGAAGGACATCTTTTAACTCGGGTTGGGCATTGATGATATCGGCCTGTAGCCCTGCGATAAAGGCAGGATATTTGATTGCATTGAAAACCAACGATCCGACACCCTCTGTCTCGGTAAACGCTCTACGAAGGGCATCCAGATGGCTCACAATTCGGGAGATGATAACGGTAGTGGATGGTAGGATTAGGGGGCGACTGCTTGCTTCGTTCGCTTGCGCGGTTGATCCAGTCAGCGTTCCACTGGATTGTGGAACCAATAGTAAATGGCCGTATCTGATAGCCAACATCCCGGCTAGTCGGTACGCCTCCCACAGCTGGTGCTGGGTTAGACTACCTGGACTACCTGGCCAGTTCCAAAAGTCCTCCTCGGTAGCCCCGTGGCCAATACACGACATAATATCCAACAAAGACCTCGGCAGGCCACTGACCACCTCGACCTCGTCACCAAGGGGGTGCTGCAAGGAAGCTCGGTTGCAACAATGCTGCCTCCAGAAGCCGAGAGAGGTACTTCGACCCACGGTAAACGTTGGTAGATCCATGACTCCCATCACTTCCAATAAGTGTGTCCGGAATTCCGTTCGCTCGCCCGGACCATAGAGCCCATGTGCCTGAAGGAGTCCGAACATTCCATGCAGATGCATCGACCATGGCATACCATGCATAAGCTATAACATAGCCTGCTGTCAGCGCTGCAAAGAATACGGGTTGCTGCAACAACGTACCCCGATGCTGCAGAGTAGCAGCCCCGCCGTAAAGGTGCCATCCTCCAAGTATGTCACGTTGCTTGATAGTTCTATGCGGAACAAATTCAAGGCTACGTCGAAATATTCATAAAAGTGAGGTCTCACAGTTGGCATGAGGGAAGCCTGCAGCGCTACACATATTGCGTACAAGGAGCTTGACTGTTGACACAAGATCGGCAGCCTAGGTTCGAGGAGATTTCGCGAATCGTTGACCGAGGTCGAATGAAGGACATTGATTCCAGACGAAAGAAACTCTTCAAACAATCGATCTCGTTCGGTCGATTGTGTGTCGGCAGTCCCTTCGGCTACTGTGGTTACCTTAGTCTTGAACTGCGCGGAGGAAAAAAGCGACCGGTGCATGTCCAACCTGCGCTACCTCGCTGGGGACGATAAGAACCTGCCTTGGCCTTACCATTGGTGACGTTGGCACACTTTCGGCGTCTTTCTCGACTCAGATCACGCTGTCTTCCCTTGACTCGAGGGGGAATGGAGGCCTCCACTGGCTCTTCGGCGCCAGTAAATCGGCCACGCGACGCAATGCCAGATCCCCACCGCAGCCTTATCTCATATCCCTCGCAGGGAACCCCACGGCTACTGCACGCTTTGCATGTTGGTCGAGTCCGGTCGCATTTCCTCCTGTGTCTCTTGCAGGTCCAACATCCATCGTGGGACCGATGGCGTGGGGTCGACATGCCGAACAAGGAAGTTGGAATGATCAGGAACAATTTGATCAAGAGCTCTTGACTTAAAACGGTGCAGCAAAGGGGGGCGAGACGAGTATTGTGGGGCGATGATCGAAGGAGTGTGGAGTTCATTTGAATCTTCCCGCGGCGCGTCCACCTTCCATATATGGTTTAGAGCCTGAGGCCTCCACTTTCGCTCGTCTTTGTCGGTTCGACTCTGGAACGACTGGAGGGTGCAATATGTATGGTTCGAATAGATCTCCGGGGTTCTTGATACTGTTATAGTAGTCATGGCGATATTCCTGGTCTCAAATAAATAGTGTACAGTATCACTGGCAATACGTATCAGGGGTTACCCAGATATATATTTCTCTTGCCCTAATCAGTGGCAAGTATCCGACAACAACATGTCATTTAGATCGCCCATCTCCAAATGCTCCACCATTCTTCCTTCTCTCGGAAGGTTGGAGGGCTTCCAATATTCCAACGGTGTGCAACAGTATTGTGGCATACCTTATGCGTCCCTTGAGAAACGGTGGACTCGATCGCAGTTGATGACGCAGTGGCCCAATGACTACCATGATGGAACAAAACTCGGGTATGGCCATCACACAAGCTCAGGCGGGATTCCAAAGCTGAATACTTACACACACAATGTAGAAGCGACTGTCCCCGACCGAGAATTGAAGGGGATGACTCGGATGATCTCGTACCAGTTCCTCCAACAGGACATTTCGGAGAGCCTCAAACGGACGAGTTGTCCGGACTCGTTATGAACATCGTCTTGCCGTGCGCTCCTGGATCACAAAGGTTTCCCGTCATGGTGTACGTTCATGGAGGTTCACTGCTGTATGGTGGTGCTAACCTACCAATCTTTGATGGTGTCAATCTCGTGTCCCACAGCATGGAAATTGGGATGCCCATCGTCTACGTCAATTTCAACTATCGGGTCGGATTAGGTGGCTTTCTTGCCAGTGCAGCAATCCAGCAAGAGCTCCAGCGGGATGGCCATCAAGGCTGTGGGAACTTTGGGTTTACCGATCAGCAAGTAGCATTCGAGTGGGTTCAGCGTTATATTGGCGATCTCGGTGGCAATCCTGATCGAGTGACCGCGGTTGGAGAGTCAGCAGGTGGCATCTCTATTAGCAATCAAATGCTAGCAGCTCATCCTCCGCCATTTCACCGTGCGGTCTGCATGTCCGGCCTCTCGGTCTCGATTCCAGCTTGGACAATGGAGCAGCACGAGGAGTTGTTCCGGGCTGTCTGCCGCCATTTCAACATAGACCCACCACAATCAGACGTGCTGGACCGTCTACGGCGCATACCCCAGCAGGAGCTAGCCAATGCAACTCCTATCATACAAGGTGTATTGTCAGGCACAGGGAACCCATGCCTCGATGGTTGGTTCTATGACCGAGACCCACGCGAGATACATGAGCCACCACAGTGGATCGAATCTTTGATGTTAGGAGACACCTACCACGAAGGGGTTATCTTCCACTTGAATCTGCTGAACGACAGTTTCGCAAGTATTCGAGAGATACTAAGTCAACATATGCCCCTTGCTGTGACTGATAAAGTCCTGGCGGAGTATGAGATACAACCCGACCTGCCACAGGACGTCCTTCTGAGCCGGGTAGAACACATGTGCGGTGATGCAATCTTCAAGATCCCCAATTATGCTACGGCACTTGCCAGTGTCCGTCTGTCAAGGGAAAAGGCGGTGTTCGAATACCACTTTGATCAGCGTTCTCGCCTGAAAAACGCACTGGAGGGCACCGCCTATCACGCACATGAACTTCTCTACCTGTTTGGAAACCTGGACAATGAGCTCTCTACGGAAGAGCGGGCGATGGCGCGCAGTTTTGCTGAATCTTGGGTCAAATTCACGTATGGCTACTCACCTTGGGAAGGTTCAAAGCGACACTGGAAAGTATGGGGTCCTGAGTCAGTCCAAGCAGTAAAACATGAAGACGAGGACGAAGAAGCTCGGTCATACTCACGTATGAAGAGGATGCTGGCGATGGATCATGGAGAGACTTGGAAACGATGGCTTAACGGCGTAGATGCCTTAGTGAACAAGCGTATGAATATGGGGAAGAATTATCATCCGTAATGTATGTATAGAGGTCGTTAACCGAGACAGAACCAATTATAGCAGATTGTTGTACATCATTGTCCTTTTCCATTGGAGGTCGACCCACGACTTGCAATATGTATGTTGACACAATACTACCTCCATAACGAAAAGTCTAAGTATTGTAAGCATTTGATAAGCTATCTGATTTCAGTGGTTAGATTGCCAAATATTGACGGGTCTGTATTTGACATGCTAACAATTAATGCAGCAGTGTTACAAATTCGAGGCCCTGTCGCTGACAACTCGTGTCAGCCCTGCTTTCTCCAGTCTCTCTTCAGTAAGCAGCATCTGCTCTGGGAACCAAGATAAGTAATCTGGCCTTAAGTGGTGCTTTCGGTCGCTCGACAACAGCATCTTTGCCACAGCCGTTCCACTTAACCAGGCTTGCACCATACCCTCTCCGCTAAATCCACAGCAGACCCACTGAGCACCATCCTGCTTTGTCGTCCCTGCAGCATAGTTTACAGACGATGGTAGCTGTCCAACCCATGGAAGGCCGTCGCTACTAAATCCCATGTTTCCCGTCCACATCTGCTCAACGCTAGGGCCCGCAACATGACCCCAATTTTCGCGGCCGAACACTGCACTCAATGCACCGGACAGGTGGATATCGCAAGACAAGCTCAACTCAGAGTCAGTTGGGATACCTAGATCAGCAAGCCCATTGTTTCGACCTTGAGCAAAGCCACCACCAAGCATCATCATTCCGCTCGATTCGCCAGCAGGGGGTAATTGTGTCAGGTAGTCGAAACCGCGCTCATAGTTGAAAAGCCACGAATGCTCTGTTGCCTGACAGATAAACTTAGAGCCGGGGTTTTGGGCGGACATTTGTCCTCGAACTGGGTAAACGTGACCTCTCAGCTCGGGGACAAGGTGTCCAACATGAGCGTTCGTACAGTGGATGACATGCCGAGCGCGCAGAATTCCTCTTGGCGTCTGCATGGCATACCGCAAAGATGAGGTGTCGTCAGTCGAGACTTGGGTCACCGGTGTGTTGGTCTCAATTAGAAAGTTTCCTGGATTCTTTTGTCGCAGCTTTTCTAACACACCGGTGACCAGTTTATAAGGCCATAGGGCCCCGGCTGGCCCCGCGACGACCCCAATAGCATGAGGAAGGCACCATTCCTGGAAGCATATCGTCAGCCTTCATGCACTTTGTAAGATCACATGACTCCAACAAACCTTGGGGATCTCGCTCTTCTCAAATAGTTTCCATTCAGCTGACTCTACAGGCATACACACTTTGAACCGTTGGATGCACTGTGCTGCCTGACGCCACCTTTCCTCGTCGAAGTGCACACTGAGAAACTCTACTTTTCTCGCCTGGGTTTCCTTTGTTAATCCATATTGGTCCGCAACCTTCAGAATCTCCGCCAAATGGGCCAACCGGAACCGCGTCAATGCCTTTGCCGCCTCCAGCCCATAGAGTGCTTCCCAGTCGGCAAACTCTTCAACCGTCTCCAGAATATGACCCCCATTGCGACCCGTTGCGCCAGTGCAAGTGTCTCGTGCTTCCAGCATGACAACCGCGGGTGTCTTCTTACCGATATGTCCCAGCTGGTCAGATGAGTCCAACAGGGTGCGTGCAATTGAAGCACCTGTGATGCCGGAACCAATAATTACAACATCAGCTTCTTGGGGTAGCTCCGGCGATTGCATGTTAGCCAGCTGGGGGTGCGGATCTTTGAACCAAAAGGAAGAAGTGCTCTCGCGGAGTGGTCCTGGTATTCCTGGATCGGCGAAAACACGATGGAGGGCATCTTGCCTGTCCTTGATGGGAATGCCGGGGTCGGCGAGGAGAGCCTGTACGAATGCCATGGTAGAAACCCTTAAAAATAGTGACCACACAAATAGATAGAGATTATCAAACACTTAGCAACGAAGAGGTGAGGCATTAGTGATTTTAACGCTATATAGGTATGCCCCGGTATATCACACGAATCATGAGAACGGGTATTTCATCTCATGTTCCCTAATTTCACATCTGGTCTCGAACCAACCGCGGCGGTTCGCCAGCACCGCGGCAGTGTAACGGCATCTCATTCCGTGGTGACGATATCGGTCGAGGCCCTTCACGTTCATCTATCCAGCGTCAACCTGCCTTTCTGGCCGTTTTGTTACTTCAAGTGGGGTGGAGAGACCAGCTGCCGCCGATCGCTGCCGGCAGATAGTGAGGGCGTCAACCTTCCGCTTATAGCTAGTGAAGATCTCGTATACCTCGATATCGGCATTAGGCAACGTGCTAGACATCCGTTTCACTCGTTTCACTCCAGGCACCCCCGACAAGCGTATAAAATACCAGATTAAGAGCAGGTATTGCCATTTTTGATCCCTGGAACAAGAACTTTGTCTGGAGCAGCCAACATGACTCTATCGAAGCCCGCGGACTCCCCAGGCAATGGCTTTTACCCCAATAGCCCACCCATGCGACGTCCTGGGCTGTCATTTATTTATCGCCTGGAATGCAACATTGAACCCGAAGAAGTTAACGTTGGAGCGCCTCATAGGGCTGGAGTGATTCGGAGTGTTGCGAATATTGCCGGCGGTAGCTTTAGAGGACCGTCGATATCAGGGACGGTCCTTCCGGGCGGAGCAGACTGGGCAACGGTCATTGAAGGGACCCACGTAAGCTTGTCATCCCCCAGGATCCATTCAGTGAAGCTCATACAATCTCCTAGTCCATGACCCTGGATGCACATTATACGATCAAAACCGACGATGGCTGTTATCTCTACGTCCGGGCGCATGGCCTCTATCGTCCTGGCCCGGGCACAGAGTATGCGAAACAGGTCGAGAAGGACCCAGCCCTACGACCCCCTCCGACCGTGACTCAAGACGATGTGGAATTCTTCTCACACCTGCGAATCGAAACAGGCCCAGGAAAGTACAACTGGTTGAACGGCTTAGTGTGCGTTGGAGTCATGAGCTGTGAGAACGATCGCATCCTGATCGATGCCTACCACTTGACAAATTTTGAGGACTCTAAGCCAGAGGATGTGATGGCCCATAGAAACGCCTGTTGAGCAATAGATCACTCTCAGAATCTAAGTTCCAACACATTGTCAGGAATTGCGTCTCCATCTCCACAGATAAGCCCGTAATCGATCAACCGAGGTATAACCATCCCAATGCGGAAGGTAGACGCGCTTCGGCCGGTAAAGGATTGTTTGAGGTTCTCCTCATGCGGAGCAACTTAGCACTGAGGCCATTCGGCTATATAAATTGTCTTGGCCCGGGCCTTGTATCTTCACATCACTCACATCGACCAACAGAGATGGCTGAAAATACGGCGACAAAAGGCAACTGGGAGACTAGGGTGGCTGAGAAGCGCAAACAACTGGAGCTACAGATTCCCCAAGATTGGCGTTTGAATGCCGCATTCCTCTCCACGCTCCCATCGAATGGCCACCTCATAGAGGCGAACATCCCACGTCATAGTGGGCTCCTCTCCGAGGAGGAGTTGGATCTCACAGAGCACTATACTGCGGCACAGCTGCTGCAAAAGCTTGCCTGGGGCGAGGTGACCTCGCTGGCAGTGACCACGGCTTTCTGCAAACGGGCAGCCATAGCCCAGCAATTGGTAGGTACATACAATTGACCCGGTCACTATCTCGTAGGATGACCCGTAATACTAAAGGCTTCTTACAGACGTCATGCCTGACAGAACACTTCTTCGACAGAGCGCTCGAACGTGCTCAATACCTGGATGATTATTTGAAGCGAGAAAAACGGGTCATTGGCCCATTGCACGGTTTACCGATCAGTCTCAAAGATAGCTTCTGCATCAAGGGTATTCAAAGTACGGTGGGATATGTATCATTCTTAGAGAACCCACCAGCGGAGACCAACTCTGCTCTGGTGGATCTGCTACTCGACTTGGGTGCGGTTCTTTATGTTAAAACCAATATTCCGCAGACAATGATGGTTAGTGCCCCCTCGGAGTCCTGCATTATCTCATCTGACGCCCTCTGCGTAGACAGGCGATTCAGAGAACAACATCTACGGTCGTACATTAAATCCACACAATACAAACCTGACGGCCGGAGGCTCTTCCGGTGGTGAAGGAGCTCTCGTGGCCTTCCGGGGTTCAATCCTCGGCGTTGGAACTGATATCGCAGGCTCAATCCGAATTCCATCGCTGTGCTGCGGTGTTTATGGGTTTAAACCCACCGCGGACCGTATTCCGTTCGGTGGACAGGTGTCGGGGGCAATTGAGGGAGTGCCCGGCATAAAGCCAGCAGCAGGGCCACTGGCTCAGTCGTTAGACGACATTGAGTTGTTCATGTCAACTGTCCTCAAAGCCGAACCCTGGCGATATGATGTGACTACAATTGGGTCGCCTTGGGTGTCGGCGCTCAGACTGCCGTCGTTATTAACGATTGGAGTCCTCGGCGAAGATCCCGACTTCCCAATGCATCCTCCAGTCCGTCGCGCAATGGAGTCGGCCATCGCAGCACTAGCTAAGAAGGGACACAGAATAGTGCGGCTGGGACATGAGCCTTCACGAGGCGTGGCATACGCGAGTCGTCTAGCTTTTCAGTATTTCACCTATGGACCACACGTCGATCACATCGCCGCCAGTGGAGAGCCATTGGTGGCATCAGTGGCGAAATTAGCCAACCCATTGTTCACTGGTCCGTTTCCTGTCGATCAGGAACTGGGGATCTTTGAGAAAATTGACGGACTCCACAACGCACGAAAGGCTTACGCTGAAGAATGGCGCAGGACATGGGTTCAACACGACATAGATGTTCTTCTAACACCTGGAGCTCAGAATACGGCCACGCCACATGACACATATGGGTGGCCGCCGTACACGGTCATCTGGAACCTTCTGGATGTAAGTTGGTAACTGCGTACGCTGAAATCCATCTCTCACTAACTATTGGCAGTATCCTGCGTGCATTGTGCCGTATAGCAAAGCTTCCAAGGCGCTTGATCCAGAGCCTATGCCAGTACATGATGGAGTTCAGCCGAGCTGTATGTTTCCACCATAGGCCAACAGGCAATTGTTATACTAACTCATTCTAGATGAGCCTGACTCCGTTAATGGAGCTTCATGTGCTCTCCAGATTGTAACGCCTCGGCACCAAGATGAGAAATGCCTTCTCTTTGCCCGACTGATCGACAAAGACATTCGGTAACTACAGTCTTTTAAAGGATGTCACGAGTGATCAGATGTTGGAACACAAGTTTGATATCATAGTGGCTACCCACAGACCTTGTGTCAGATAATGTACATACATTCAAATGGTGCCGTATAATCGTAATATGAATATACTAAACCGTAACCCACAGTTCTCGATCACAAAGTTGGTTTCTCCCAGTAGGCTGCTTTTATTGTATCTTTATCGGAAAGACGGAAAACGAATCTTGAGTGCGAAATCTGCACCGCATTGGGTTATTCAATGGTCATACACTGTTTCGTATAGGTTGGCAAAGTCCAGCACCAGAAAGGGTACCTTGTAGGTGATTGGAGAGCCGTCGGCTGTACCGTCATGGCTCTGTCTTACGTCCGTTTTGCCCCACATCCCAACCACCATCGGCCTCTGCAGAAGCAAGCCTAAGATGCGAGACCTTCAGCGTCTATAAGGTCCGATTCCATGCCGCGCGGTCCGAAATAGAGTCGCCATCTGAGGTTCCGGGGCCTGCCGCCCGTATAGCATGGGCGGGAGCCGCTGGCCTATTCTACAGATGGCCGCACGTCGTACAGGTCTATTCTGACATATTGTAGCCGAGCCATTTATTCATGCCAAAGTGGCACAACCTCCCATAGCACGTAGCCTGTCATCATACCTAGTGTGAGTTGGTCATGTGGTAGGATACAGGTTATGCATGTAAGCTGCAGCTCGGCGGAAGTCCGTCCTTCTTCAGAATACGTCACATGTACGAGAATCCTTGATAGAGGTTACGCCCTTTGGGTTGCGTTGTTCCTCTGCTGATGGGCATTGTTCAAGTCCAAAGTCGGGGGTGAGTCTGGAAGCCTTCGCCCGATGATCTCGTTAATGTCGTCACCGTGTTCTTCTTTGGGGTTGCTTATATCATGAAAGAGCTCTATATTGGAGGGCTTCTCGAGGAGTCGCTTTTTATGCGTAGGTTTGGACGTCTTCTGAGATTGATTCGAGGCCGGTGTAGGCATTCCAGGTGACTTTGAGTTCTTGCGCGGAGATTTCCTAGTAGGCCATGCAATTCGTTTGACCCCCTGTGGCAAGCCTTGATCGACAGTATCCATGCTAACCGTGGGGAGGAGAAACAGCCGATAAGCTGCAGCGCATGCCAAGTAAAATTCCGGTAATCTGGAAACATCGAATGTGTGGTTCCATATCGAGCATACTGTGAGATAGAGACCCTTTCCAAGTAACGCAAGCAAGATAACCTGAATGCTCGACGCAAAGTCCAACATCCGACACACAAATACTATGGAGTCAATCATCCATACAAGCTTGGCTCGATGGCAGGAGAAGCGACTATAACAGGCCTGCAACAACAAGCGACCACCGGCAAAGGGAACTTTTATGCGACAATCATACTCGAATATATCCTGGGCAGTGGGCTCAGTGAACTTCTGCCATCCTTTGCGGAGGCACGCCTGGCAAGCATTGCTATCAAGAGGGTGTTGGTTACCTTCATTGGCCGTACAGTGAAAAAAGCGTGAATAACCATCAAGAAACACTTGAAACCGGTCAACCCAGAATGGCCTAAGGTTCCCATCGTCGTTATAAGGATTCTTCTCTATAAGCCACCGCGACCAAGAATCCAGGATAGCTTGTCCATGCTCCACCTTGCCCAAGAAGTATTCCCTGTGTTCCACTCCGCAGAGACAAGTGAACTTGCACCGCAGACTTCTGAGTTCGGCGTGTGCTAGTTTCTCGAGTAGTTTATATTCTCGCAATGCAGGGCTTTTTCTGGAGCTCCACCTCCGTAGCTGGCATTGATTCTGATGTTGTTGTGTGCGCACTTTCACATTCCCTGAGTGTCCAATTTTATAGCACAGGCTCTCTGCCGAGCGATCATAAAAAATGTATGCATAACCTTCCTTGGATGCTTTCTCTTGCGGCCAGGTCCACCCGCAGATCACATCGCGGATGGCCAGTATAATGTCCTCAGTGGTACACGCGTCTGAGGTACGTTCCGGCTCAGTTTGTCTCTGCTCTAATCCGTCATCGCAGACGTCCGTCCTTAGTGTCTCTTGCTGACTTACTACAGAGTATGGGGACTCTGATCCAAGCGTTTCATGATCGGACAAATCAATTGAGTCGGTTTGCGCGCTATTTGCGGATACGGAAAACGGAATTTGCTCATTAGTTTGGAGGTGACCAGTCGTTGTTGGGACATCCGAGTGTGTCGCAACTGAAGAAATCCCATCATCCGGCTCATCATCCGATAATTCTATATATTCCGCATTTTTTGGAATCCATGCCGGTCGTGTTGGGGAGGTCTGACTAGCACCCAAGATAGAGTGTGAACTACTGAGTGCCTTCGCTCGTCGGGAGCAGTGCTCCAAGAGCGATCGCTGTGGATATCGGTTCAGACTCTCTTCCGTCCCTTCACGGAGATAAGCCTCTACCGTCTGGTCTCTGGCTGAGATAGATACACGCGATGATAGCCTCTGTCGCAACAGCTGGTTCGCTTGCCGTCGAGCTGCTACGGCTCGCGTGGGGCTGTCGTCCAGAACAGAGGCAGCGAAGTTGCTTTCATCGTCCGGGAATTTTCCGACTAAATCTGGGGAGAGGTTAGAGAATGGTTTATCCTTGTCGGAGTAAAGATCGGAGCGCAATGAGGTGGAGGAGGCCATTTGTCGACTCAGCGTTATCAAGTGATGCGGGTGAGCTAGTAACTTACTAGTAGTATCACCACAACAACGGCAGGTCGGCGCTTATTATATTCACGAGGCGACCAGGGTTGTGAATTTTCAAAGGTAGCCTACATTAGAGCCCGGGCAGTGTCATGCTCTGACAGCAGGCTGTGCTGCTGATGCGAGCCTTGCGTGATAGCAATGGTTCTGGCACGTTTACTGGAAGGATATGGCTTGGAGCATGGATGTCGAGGTCACAGGGTAGTAGTTCAAACACTGGTCGCATATATTTGCATGCGCACCTTGCCCGTTCTGATCCCCAGCGCGTATTCCGCATTGACTCGCTGTGGCTGAGTTTGGGAATGTAACAAGACTAAGAACGAGAAGCAGTACCATTGGAGAAGGATGAGAGGAGATCACCGGCCCTTTGTCGCTAGGCCAGATTAGGCACGTTTGCGAGTCATGCGCTGTTTGCAATGTTTTGTCTCTCATGAGAGCCTGAGGCAATGTGCGTTCTCCTTTTCTTGTTGTTGTCTATTTTTATCTTTTTATTTAATTTTTCCCACGTCTTGGTCAACTCCTACTAGTCCTGTTATGGAAGGTAACATTGCGCACCTGCACTGCACTGGGCATGATTGACGATATGATCAAATTATGCATGGTTACCTATTTTCGGGCTCATCTCTCTCTCTCTCTCCATTCTTGAGTATTTTCTTTAATTAATTTATTTTTTTTTTCTCTTTCCCCGGTTTCTAGCTCAACATCTAGCCTGCGGTAACGAAGTAGGGCTCAGCCACTGGACCCTTGCATCTCGGTTCTCGACCCGCCAAGTGCTCTTATCTGGACCTTTGTTTACAGTTCACACTCCCCAATTAAAGAAGAATTATCTAAATCAATTATATTAACTACCAAGATATTTCGAATCAATTATACTACCTAGGTCACCTATGTTGCCTAATAGGCACTGCAATGTATTTACCTGATGATCTAGGAATCTAGCTAGGCATTGTAGCCAAGTTAACTGACAAAGCGGCAAGTCTATTAGTACGGGAGGTGTGAGATTCCAGTATCGTTGAATAAGGCGACGATAGCCCCGTCAAGATTTACTATTTAGGACTACGCAGGCCATCAGATGGAAAGAACCAGAACTTTACCACTCAATAGTCCAACTCTCGATCTTAAGCGAACTGCTCCACAGGGATTAATACGATCGTTTCCCACTCGACTACAGTCCGTAAAAGCGTGCCGAGGCCCTCGAGATCAACAGATCTACAGAACTGTAACCCCAATAGGCTAAATAGCAGAGTAAATCACTTCTGAAGCTTGACTAGTTTGATGATCGGAGAGATTTATTTTGATTCTTCACCAGAAAATTGCCTGGATACGAGGAGACAAGAACACGCTGACTTAGTATATTTTAGTTCGCTCACCCCCTAGTTGTTGCTTGATCCTATTTTATTTCCTATTAGTATACAAAAAGAAACAAAAATCTCTCTTTTCAAAAACGCTTCACAACCTTGGATACAACAGTTGGCAACATGGCCAAGCTCATTATCCCCTCCTTTATGGGCGGTCTTACCCTTGCCCTGGCCGCCAACAGTGCGTTCCCCGTCCCCTATCATAATATTTTGGCAATTGGTCAATGCTAATGACCGTCTTGATGAAAAGTTCCAGTTGTTCCCGGCCCTGCAGATAATTTGTTACGACGAGACCTCGGATGTAACCTTTGCCAACTGGTCCTCGAACCAATTGTGGCACTTAAAAACGACGACACAAAAGACGTGGATATCAGGGGGGCGTTGGAGAATGCTTGCCGCTCGCTCCCAGTGTCTCAACAGAAATGCGAAAGCTTTGTTGGTGTATACAGCAGTCTGATAGTCAATTTCGTGCAGCAAGATCTAGGCCCCGCCGCTATCTGTGCCGCGGTGGGATTGTGTGAAGCCTGAGTGAGGTATACAGGTGGTTACCTATTTAGATCTGGTTCGAATCCCAAGCCATGCGTTCTGTTCCAATCCCCATACAATCCTCCGTAAAATCCTGAACCTTCCCTATTGCACTATACGACGTGCCCTGTCTATCACTTGCTGGCCTGCAGCGTTCCGAAAGCGTACTGCACCATCGCCACCCAACTGGCCGATCATGACATGAAGAACCTGACCCAGAAGGTCACGATCGAAGCGCGCGTTCCTCTCGCTCGCATTGGGAACCCAGAAGATACGGGGCGGGCTTCTTGGTCTGCGAGGAAAGGAGTCGATATGTGAATGCCACAGGAGCTGCCCCACTGTTGCCCCTCTTCCAGGTGGATTATGTTTCTTCTAACCAGATTACTTATAGCTTATATTTTCTCTGTTTTTATTTTGTCTACCAGCTATAGTTATGAGGAGTATCTTACTTTTATATCTATAGCAGTATATAATTATTTTGAACTTTATAGAGGAGACACAATAATATAATGTACTATATCAAAAAGTATCTACAGTACAAACCCTTCCAGACACATAACCATCTATCTGAGATAATTATTGGCTTGGGCCTATCATTAGACCAATTCATAGAGAATTAGTATCACCCTTATATTTCTGAGACTAGGGTCTACTTCTGTAATATACACTAGACTATTATTATCAGTAATTGATATATTATTAGTCTACAGAGCCAGTCAAAGGTATATATTATTTAAGTTGATCTGGGGTACCAATCCAGTTCCCTATAAGGAGAATTTTATAGAGACTCCTATAGCTAATCGAGGTATTAACTATGGTAAAGATATCCTGTTTTGCGCTCAAGGATCATGGCTTCGTGGCAATGTTATTCTGGGCCATCCGACAGCTCCCGGCCGACCACGTAAAACAAAAGTCTTTGTCAGTGGTGATGATGCTCGGTATGAGCGCGCTGACTCTTGACAATCATCATGAGTAGATGGCTGCAACTTGGTACAATATATAGAAGCGCTATGTAGTAGATGCAACGGGAGGTAGGGTTATATATCTGAATACAATTAGAAATTTAAGGTTTCGCTTAAATTAAGCGAACGGGTCAGCGGGTTGGACCCGACCCAGAAACCCCCCCCCCCCAACCCATAGCTCTTCCAGTCCTCCTTAGCTCAATCGGTACCCATCATCATCTTATATGAGGTACTCGGGGCTGCCAGCTCAAGGACCTGGCAGAAGGTATGCGCAGCAAAGGAATTACATATCCACAACCAAAATCTACCGACGGTCACAAATCACTAGCAGCAGAAAGAAAGATCGGGATCCCCGAGTTAGACTTACATAGAAAAACCCTTTGATACGCTGTCAGGGTGGGTGGGTCTCTTCAGGATCGTCTCCATTGCCAAATATGTATTTCTAATGCAGTTCTATTTACATCGCTCGTGGTTTCATCGTGGAACCATTTCTCGTAAGGGAAAAAGGTGGAGTCACCGGGCAGCCACGCCCCGGGATGTAACATCACAGCGGAAGGTCTCCGACATCCAGTGTGACGAGTTTGAGCCTATCGCAATTGCCAAGGAAGGGTCTCCATCGTGCGATCAAAGGGGGCCAGGACAGCAAGGGAAGGTCCCCGCGAGATTTTAGTTGACCCAGGAGTAACTGAGCACGGGAACCTCAAAGGGCTCAGCTGTGCAGGTCGCATTGAAGAATTCGTCATGCACGCAGTTCAAGGTGAAATCGGTACTGCCGGAGTAGGTAATCTTGCTACCATTGGCGCACTCCAGTGCATGACCACTCCCAAGCACGTAGTCCATATGACCGGTCGAGGTCGCCTCGTTAGAGCTGCCGTAGAACGAGACAATCCGGCCCAGACCGCGGTCTGCATATCCGCAGTTGGACTCGCCATGTGCAATGTCGTGAATCCGATAGCCGATGTAAGTATCACCGCAGTGCAGGCCATCCTCGAAATCGATCGCCAGTGTCTGGGGAGGGCCGTAGCCCCAGGGTTGGTAGTTGGGCATGCCCGTGTAGCAAACGTTGACCATGGTGCCATTGCACGTGTCCGGGTTGGGCTCGCACCAGTCCCGGCCACAGAGACAGCCTTTCGTGTTCTTGTCGACCTCGCTGTGGATGCAGTCCAAGCTATGAGAGCCATTGAACCAGCGGAAGTTGTCGACCGTCCATGTCGGGATGGGACAACCTTCGGGAGGGGTGATGGAGCGAGGAGTGAGGGATCGCGTCTCGACAGACCGAGCGGTCACCGAGGAGGCGAGCGCCAACACGCTGGTCAAGATGGTTGAGAACATGATTTAGTGGGTGTGGTAGACTGAGATGGGTGAAATGTTGGGCAGGCTGAGGCAACGGTGATAATCGATTAGGAACCCCGAGCGATCAGGGCGCCTTTTATAGACATCCATGGTAGCATTGAGCCTTGGGCGACAAAATCTAGAAGTCGAGAGCGAGTGGCTCGAGCAGGTGGGCTAAATTTTGCGGGATGCAAGTCAGCCAGCTAGACCCTCTCCTGCTGAGACCGAACGAATAGAAGAAAAGGGGCGAGAGACAATTGTCTTTGGGTCGCCCGAACCATTGGCGCGACCGCGGCGAATGCCGGGTCTTGGCAATGGGGATACATCAGGTTCTTCAGCATAGAAGCTTGGTCACAATTATCTCAGCATCACCCACACCTTCTCGTCTTGCATTCAGACCAGACTGAACCCCAATACGAGGTCCAGGCCGTGACATCCGGCAATCTAGCTGCAGTAGCGCGGTGACTGTTGTTCGATGCAACGACCATATTCCCAAAGAGACCGAGCACTACGGATTCATTCTAAATTTAGCGTCATGTCTCTGGGCTGCATGCTGCAGCCTGTGAACTCTGCGGTGTAAGCCTCCCTCGGGCAACAAACCGCAACATCGTATGCTCATGCTGTTCACAGCAATTGTCGGTTCGGAGCTCATAGCCTGTTATGCTTGGCTCCAGAGACGATGGCAAGGGCCCAGACTGACTAATCAGCCCTGGCTTGAGTGCTCCTGAGGGTAAAGCCAAGATTTGTTCGAATGAGGGTTTGCGCTGCAGGACACAGTGACGTCATTATTCATCATCCCAGGCACCGCACAGCCCTAAGAGAACGAGACGATGATGTTCCTCCGTCCTCTTTTTCTTCTCCTTCTCTTCTCTCGCCTTCCCCTTTTGGCTTTTCCTGCCTGATGTACGACCGGGGTAATTTAGTACAGTATCACATTCGCCATTCACTTGTGGGCAATCCTGCCCTAGGGACATCCCCGGTAAGTCCGAACCCTCCACAGGCGACACGTCCTATCGATCGCTCATCGTACGAGAAGTGTGGGCATACAGCTAGATCAGAGACTATGCAGGCGTCCGAGTGCCAAGACTTACAGAAGGCGCGAGATACTGACACGGAGATCCAATGAAGTAGTGGTCGACCAAAGCATCTATCTAGTCAGGACTCCTTTGTGTCTGAGTATTTGGCGAAGCACCTTTTGTGACTGGGAACGACACGCCAAATGGAGCAACAGAGTTACCATCGGGACCTGCTCCATGATTTACTGAAAGTAATGCGATCAGTGGACGAGTCGCATGCCCGAGGCCTATTCGATTTGCTGCGGGCGGATTCGTCCGTAGAAGAACTTCGGTCTTACATTGACAAGACCTTGAGTGAAGTCCGAGTCTCCGATCACGATGGCGAAACCATCAGAAGTCTTGAACGTCTCTGGGAGAAGGTGGATGTGTCCAGTGGAGCGCCACCGTCTCGGCCCACGGTTATGGATCTTAATTATTTGTGTGATGTTACACCCTTCCGTGTCCCAGCGAAACCGTGGACTACGGTGACGAACGATGACAACCTGGTGTCCCATTTAGTGTCTTTGTATTTCACTTGGGACTATCCCTTCTATGCTTTTGTTGACCAAAAAGCGTTCATTCGCCATATGACACTCGGGAACGTGGATTCCGACCTTTGCAGCCCGTTTCTCGTCAATGCTGTTCTCGCAAACGCATGCGTAGGGACTCCTCTGCTCCCCCTATTACATGCCGGGTGAGACTAACGTCACGGCATGGGACAGTATTATTCGCAGTACTCCGAAGCGTATGTGGTACCAGGAGACGTCGCCAGCAAAGGACGCAATTTCCTGGCCGAGGCGGAACGATATCTCCCAAGCCATCAACTAGAGAAGGGGGGAGGGGTCCGGCTGGCCTCATTGCAAGGGGCATTACTCTTATACGAAAGGTAGGTGGCCATTCCCCTTGCGAGAAGGATCCGGAGGGTAAACGTGACCGTCCATTGTATGGGCACCAGATACGCCATGTCGGGAGAGGACGATCTCGGCTATACGATGCTCAACATTGCAATCGAGATGGCGGAGGCACTCGGCATCATCAACCGGGAGCCGCTCGATCTCAGCAAATTACAGCTGTCCGACGAAATGATCACATCTGTAAAGCGAACGGCGTGGGGAGTATTCCAGGTCGACACGTAGGTCCCTCCCCGTTCATGTTTGTCGGTGTTTCCCAGCCTTTTTAATCCGTGACACTGATGTCGCCGCGACCATAGGGTGGTTCATACCAACTTTTTGAAGCCGAGCCGGGTCACGAGCGTCAGTCTCGACCGGATCGATCCGAACGAGTCTGGTGCCGGGGATCTCTGGGTTCCGTATCCGACCGACAAAAGGCCGCGACAGTCATGGCTGAGTCAATATTTCGATGAAGCCTGCAAGCTTTCGTTTATTGCCCGTGATATCTCGCATCACCTCTACCATGAGACTACTACCGGGACGGATCAATATCGCGAAAAACAAGTGTTCTACAACAAGCTTCGCCAGTGGGAGCGTGCCCTACCGGACTACTTCCGGGCGTTTAGGAGACCACCGCCACATGTCCTCTTGCTAAGGTTCGTCGCCCGTCTGTCACCACGGAACCGACCGTTTACTGACAAGGTGGACTCCTGGATCTAGGATGCGGTATCATGTACTCATTATTGGCTTGGCGCGGGATGGTTTCGGAGTGCAATCGTTCTTTCTGGGGTCTGAGGAGCAACGACGGAAGATGGACGAATCTGCCAACGCGATGAGCCTCGCATCCGCTCGAGAGATTTCGGCTCTAGCACGGATTCATCGTCAGGAATACGGGATGGAGCGCGCTCATCAGTTTGCTACCTATGCGATGATGCTTGCGCTCTTCACCATGCTCGACGACCCTTCCTTTGACGTCGTCGACCACGACTTCTTATCGCTCACGAGTGCATTCTCCATCACAGCCAGTCGGTCCCAAGTGGGTCGCCATCTATTCCACATATTCCGCGAGTCCGTCCGATCTCGAAACCAAGAGGAGCGGGTCCTGCAGTCGGACGCGATCTCCGACGAGGTCAAGGAGCTCTTTGGACGCCACCCTTCGTCCCAGTTACCGGATCGATGGGGCAACTATGCCGACGGGCTCGAACGGTATCGGGGAAGCTTCTCGAGTGGGTCATGGAACTACACGGCCTCAGGCGTCCGTGACATGCTTGAAAAGTACGAACGTCTGAGTCTGGGGAACCACGACAATACCCACCCGCGTCGGGCGTCCTCCCCGAACGACGGGTGGGAGACCTGATCGATTCGTCTCATGCTCCGTAGTCCCCCCCTCCCGCCTTTTGTCCGTTGCTTATTCTTAGTCACATCAATGGGCCCTCCACGGCCTTCCTTCTCAAGGCCACCTGTATTTCGCGCGTATAGACATGTATCCCGCCTGCATCGTTTGTCTCCTGTTTGTTGTCTGCCGTTGTATATTAGCTCTTCTTGCATTGTTAGAACCTCTATGAGACAACGTGTTGTCGCGGTAACTATTTGACCTGGGTATAGGCATGCGTAGTAGTTGTCAAGTTCACTGCATTCTTGCAATCATGCCGCACTCCATGTGACCTGCACGGGAATGATGGGCCACGTGATTACCGGATAGGAAAGAGCAACCGTGAATGATGGGCAATTGTACCATGAACAGCAGAGGGATACACATTAGTTAAGAACATTGTGTACTGTCATTCTGGGGCTTGGTTGAATCCACGTATAATCAACGATTCCGAAGCATGCCGGGTGTCAAGTATTTCTTCGTAGATCCACGGATGCCAGGAGATGTCGAGAGATATATATCTACGGAGGGATATAAAGTACAACCTTGTGTATATCTACTTGTATGAGTACTAGTACATAAATATTTAGTTCAGGAGTAAGAGTAAACCAATAACAAAGCACTTCAGATACTCCATGGATCCTCCGCTAAGCAACGATGGTCCCGTGGTTGTTGGATGCGTGATAAATGATTATCTCGGAGATCCCGCCCGGGAAGATCATCAGCCACGGGGCACGGGAAATCTTCCGAATGCCGAAGAAAAATGAATGACGTCAACATCAAAGTTTGTCCCCGCAAACAGTCGAAGATCCAAAACTTCAAAACCACAAACTGTTCAACATGAGGACATGCGTGCCTGATCTCCTCCACCCAATGTGCAAGGTTTGTGCACGAGCTTCTTTGCGATCCGTGAAAAACCATGGCCCCTGAAACAAAAAGGAGAAAAAAGAAATGAAAATCAATAAAAGGGTCGGTAGTTGGGAGGCGAAAAGAGAGACCATCATCACTTTCGGTGGGTCTGGAACGGATAAGTCGGCAGGCACCACTGAAAAAAGGGTAATAGAAAAGTAAAAAAAAAAAAAAGAAGAAAAAGCTTCGTTACGGTTCCCCCATTTCGAATCATTTCTAAGCCACAGGCAGGAACTTTTCGTCATAATCTGCAGAACGAAAAAAATTTTTCTTGTCGTGCTATTTATTTATCTTCTGGCCGCTTCGGACGAACTTGGTGTACGTCCAGCGCGAAACAAAACTCCTCCCACTCCCCGGCGGTCAAGATGGTCTATGATCCGAATCGGGACGAGGCCATGGCCCAGAGCAAAGAACGATTGGAGTCTTCCGACTACGCCGAGAGACCCCCAACTTCCGATACAACCGATTCGACCTCCACCACCAGCTCCGTGGATTATGATCCTCAGTTGCACACCCTCCGTTCGCGCGCCACCGAAGTTGATCTTGAACGCCATACCACCAGGGCCTCGGATGCCCTGAGTCGCATTCACACCCAGCGCCTTCAACATGCCCTCACCGTCGGTGAAAGCGTCAAGTCTCATCCCTCCAAGGCTCCATTGCCCCCATTTGGCGCCGGAAAGCCCTATCCACCCCCTTTACCGGCACGGGAGGACTACGTAGTGGAGTTCGATGGGAAAGACGATCCCTTATACCCCCAGAACTGGCCCTTGAAGAGAAAGTAAGTGATTGATTCCTCCAAGTGAGGTCGCCATAAGGTCGCACTATGGCACTGGCACATTTGCGCTTCCTTTCTTCGGTTGCTAATCTGGTTTTGTAGAGTCTATATTAGTGCCATCCTCGCCTTTACCAGTATTTGCTCCACCTTCGACTCCGCCATCTTCAGCTCCTCCAGCAAAAGTGTCGCGAATGCGTTCGGCGTCGGTCTCGAGGTCTCCACGCTGTCGAGTTCCCTGTACATCATCGGTTATGCGTCCGGACCCTTGATCTGGGCCCCCATGTCGGAACTGCAAGGCCGTCGCTTACCCATCGTCATTGCGATGATGGGATTTGGTATCTTCAATATCGCTGTTGCCGTCGCGAAGGACTTGCAAACCCTCATGATCTCTCGTTTCTTCTGTGGTATCTTCGGCAGTTGTCCCCTGGCCGTCGTCGCCGCCGTCTTCTCCGATATTTACGACAATCGCACCCGTGGTGTCGCCATTGCCGTTTTCTCAAGCACCGTTTTCTTAGGCCCACTTATCGCGCCGTTCATTGGTGGGTTTATCAATATGTCCTATCTGGGCTGGCGGTACACTGCGTATATCCCGGCATTCATGGGGTTCTTTGCGTTCGCCCTGAACGTCTTCTTCCTAAAGGAATCATATCCCCCCGTCATCCTGATTAGCAAGGCCTCGGAACTACGCCGCCGCACCAAGAACTGGGGCATCCATGCCAAGCAGGAGGAGATCGAGGTCGACTTAAAAGACCTGATCATCAACAATTTCTCCCGTCCCTTGCGGTTGCTGATCAACGAACCCCTAATCCTCGCCGTGACGGTCTACCTCAGTTTCATCTATGGCTTGCTCTACTGTTTCCTGACGGCCTACACGCTGGTGTTCCAAGGGGTCCACGGCATGAACGCGGGTGTGGGTGGACTGCCCCTGTTTGGCATGGTCGTGGGCTTGTTTATTGCGGCGGGATACATCATTCTATCCAGCGGATCGTACAACAAAAAGCTCGAAGCCAACGGGGGCATCCCCGTTCCCGAATGGCGTCTTCCGCCGGTGATCCTCGCGGGAGCGCTCTTTGCCGCAGGCTTGTTCTGGTTCGGCTGGACGGGCTTTACTGATAGCATCCACTGGATTGTCCCGACCCTGAGCGGTCTCTTTACCGGATTTGGGCTTCTGATCATCTTCATCCAGCTGTTCAACTACCTCATTGATACGTATTTGATGTTCGCCGCCTCCGCCATCGCCGCCAACACCTTCGTTCGTTCCTTGGTCGCGTCCAGCTTCCCCCTCTTCTCTCGTCAAATGTTTAACAACATGGGGATCCAATGGGCCTCTACGCTCCTCGGCTGTCTGGCCGCGATCCTGGTACCCATTCCCGTTGCTTTCTTCTTCTTCGGCAAGCGGCTGCGAATGAAGAGCAAGTATGCGCCCATCTACGAGAAAGCCGAGGAGCCGATGAGTGACGAGAATGAAATTGCCGCCGAGACCAATGGGCCCCTGAGGGAATAACATCACAAACCAACATAAAACTCCACGCCTATTAACCCCTTTTTGAACGGGGGCCATAGACGGTGTCTTAATTTTTTCCATTTGATAAAAGCACTATACCCCGAATTTATCTAAAATAATTTTAGTTAGCAACTAATGTAATCATAGCATCTTTTGTCTATAGTATTCAAGATTCAGGCATAATCTTCAAGATAGTTGATCCAGTACAAATAACCACCGCAACTATGTAATACTATTAGCGCGTAATGCAATATCTCCGCATCGCATGGCCGTTGGAAATATGGGATCCCTTACCTTGAACTGAAAGAAGTAATAGCTATCGAGACCGGTACTAGCATGAGGGAGATGCTAGTTAATGGTTTAAAGGGCTCAGTCATATGGATTCTTGTTGATAGCAAAGTTGGTTTGGTATGTAATGAATTCTATTCTGAAATATGTCAATATTACTAGGATACTAGTATGGCAGGACGAAAAGCATCAATCCACTGGGCTAACATTCCACTCTTCTCGCTCAAAGCCTTGCCACCATTCTACCTTGAACGCCGACGATGTTTCGGCGACCGCGACTTGCATAGACAAGAGCAACAGGCGGGCATTTGTAGAATGCTTAGACGAGCTGAAGAGATCAGTGGCATCCTTTCCAATAGCGTCCTGCAACAAATCCGAGCCTCCAGGATGACTGTGGATGAAGTCCGTCACGTCGCATATCTAAGTCTTAAGCAACGAGTGAAGGAAGTCATAACTGCAACAGACTTTCCGATCACAAGGCTATGACAAGTAATTGATGTGATACTCCAATCATTGCGAAAGCCAGTAAAGATAAATTCATGTTTGAGTACTTACAAAGACACAAAACAAAGAATATAAGGACTACGTAAAATCTCTTTGTTCAAAAGGCCTACCGCAACTTGTGCAGATGACTTGAGTACATCTCAACTTCACTAGTAGTCCCCAAGGTTAATGGGACACCAGAGCGCATTGTCTTCGCTCAGCAGTTGTTGGAACACTCGCAGGCATTGGATGTGCAGCGAAAACATCGGAAAGCAAGTCGGCCACAAATATTCCTGCATTGATCCTGGGTCAGGCCCCCGCACCCTTGCACCGCGGATGATCCAGAGGCTATCGTATATATTAGTACGAGCTCAGCACAGTAGTCGTAGTCCTTGAGCACTTACGAGAAGTGATGAAGACATCTTTGGGGAAAGACATGTTTTCCGTGGCCGCAAAGAACGCCGTGGACTCCGTCACAGCGGCAGCGGCGAGAGTGGCACAAGCGGCGAGGATAAGTGAAAGCTTCATTGTAAGAGGTCGGTGATAGAAAGTAATGTTTGAGGTCCTCGTCCTCAAATGAGTATCTCGGGCGAGCAGTACTGACAGGAAGTAAAGTATTGCTGGTAGGGGAAGGGGGAGCAATCCGTATTTATGTCCCGATGATAATATAGGCCATCCCAGTATCAAGTGACAAATCCTCGAACCCACAGTCCATAGTATCTTTGTGATACATACAGGAGCTCTAAAGTCTTCAACTCCGGGGTTGGAGCGTAGGTTAAACCCAGCTCATCTGCCCAGCCTTCTAGCCAGCTCGGAAATGTTTAAACGAATTTAATGCAAGTCAATATCACAACCATCCAGTTTTGGATTAATCACGGCGACATCCATATCCAAATTATGGTCTTATTACTCCCGGTATCCGACACATAGACAATTCCAGACCTGCTGCTTGCATCGAATGTGTCGGAGAAAGGTTGTCTGCCCATGCTTCTGAATCTTGTCTACACATTTTTGCCCGCACTCTATATCACTGTTAACATATACATGGCGCGTCAGTGGTGCAGTCCATTCCCAAATAGCAGATAGTCCTAGTAGACAATGTCCTGTATGCATAATTCCCACTTCCTGAGACGGTCTCGTGATATACATGTAACCGGCATAAAGCTACCCGCAAGTGGTTTCAAGACTGAATGTCACCGCCGTCTTTGAAGGTTCTCAATCCTTGAAATATTGATATTGCGCATTTTGATCGTATTGGTATCTATATTCAGATGCCCACATGTTGAACTTGCTTATGCAAATTGAAATGCGCCGTCGTGGTTCGGGGGATGGCTTGTAGAAGTGCATAAAAAGGTACTATCGTCCTAAATACTATCCGTCCATGGATACTCTGTTGTCTCCTCATAGTATCACCGTTACTCACTTGTCGGACGTGACATCTGACATCTACCCGTAACATTAATCCCTGATTGTTGGAAAAGGTTCGACTGGGTTTGACATGAGTACTTTCCCTTGCTCATTATCACCCGCTAGTTGACTGTCAAGCATTTGTTTCTCGAGTACAATGAGGCTGTGTTCCCTCAATCGCACTGTGCATGCCTTACTTTCTAGTGGTAGTCGAGTACTATTTGAGGAGCTTTTGACGTCGTACAGTTGATCTTCCGGCCGAGGTCGAATCCGCAGGTGATGATCTGATGCCTTCTTTGGGCTCTCCCTCAATCAACTCCTGGGTAATAAGCCCTTCGAAGGAGGACCGACTAGCATGGGTATTGAATTTGGGGGACATGTACGTGCCCGCACGGTGGATTCTATGTCACAAGCATATGTAAATCAAGGACCCTGGGCTCATTGATGGTGGGTCATGGGCCACCGGACAATTTGCAAGCCCCATCCGGTAGAGGGTCGCTCATCCAGTTCATGTATGGAAGGAATTGCCTGTCATCACGTCGCAATGTTGAACTCGGTAGAGTGGGAGAATATGAAGCCGGACAATGGAATATGCACTGCAACGGTGACACCAATTGTCCTGGTCTTATATGTCTAGGGAGGTTTTGGCCATAGTATATGATAGAAACTGTGAGGTCGTACAATATCCCAGTGTAAGGGGGATGGTGTATGTAAAGAATCGACCCGTTTAAATAATCAGGACCATGGGTTGCACAACACCTTCAACCGCCGTGGGGCAAGTCATACCCTCCTTGTTTCCTATCCCATATTAAGTTGGTTGTCGGAGCGTATGGTGTGACGAATACGGCACGGCACACGGTGATGTCTCAAAGAAGTGGAAGGAATAAACGGCACTTGGATTCCAGGGTTACATGACTATTCCTTGACTGACCAGGATGGCATCGACCTACTACACAGTAGGCCAATGCATGCGCTGGCCAGTTTACCACTGGGTAGCTCATAAGAGACAAGCAGCAGCCACAGATTCGTGCGTACATTTTACCGGATATCTGTTTCTTCTCCCACTGATCACCCATTGGGAATATACTTCGATAGGTACACAGCCAATGCCCCGTTTGCTTCCTTCATCGGGCCACAGGAGCAATACGCTGCTGTTAAACCTGAATAGTCTGGAAGAAGGAAAGCCGAGCATCGAGCCTGGCCGTAACCAACGTATTCGCATCATGACCGGATAAAGTGACACATAATGCCATGGCCTTGAGAATCCAGAAGATCTACTCCACCACGGTCAAGATGGGGATAAATATCTCCTCCTCGTCGTTGACTGTCGTCTTACTCAATGCTATGTCCCAAAAACCTCTGATTTTCGGTCAAGAAAAAATCCACGTACATATACATCTCCACCATTTCGGTCGAATATGTTCCTCCTTAAAGCTCACGTGACCCTCTGGGCCATAATCGGCGTATGCTCTCAGATTACTCTCGTTGCGTCCATGCCGAATCTCGTTTCCCCTGCTGCAGTTTCGGATACCATTAGCCCTACCGACCAGATAAACCCTCTCATAGATGAGTCGGCAAAGGCAAGTCTTCATCTCTACCACTGCTGTACTGGTAATGGGTACTCTATTTGCTGACTAGACGTCCTGCTCCAGGGAACTTGCGTGGGACGCTGTTATAATGGACATTGCATTTGTGTTCCTTTTCACGCGTGCAATTGCCTGGTGAATGGGGGACACTGCGTCTGCCGATTGTAGGCGTTGGAGGAATGTTTTAAACGATCTAGAATGTTAAGGAATTGCGACTATCTTTTCGTGATACTTGGAACTTGTCATTCTTCGCTTTGTCCTCCGTTCAAAATCGAAGCTTGCCCTTTTCAATTGAATAGTGATAGTTGAATAGAAGCCCGAACCCTATACTTCTGGCTTCGTTGGACCGCTGATGTACAATCCCGTGTCCGCCACCAGTGGTTACATGGCATCTCTTTAAGGGTGAATTGTGTTGAAGCTCACTCGCAAATTAAAGGCAATAACATTATAGAGGCCCTATATTGCTGCGCAAGCAATGTGTCAACGGGGCGGCTGAGATTCATCGCCGTATCCTTGGTCCCCCTGAAGCCCTGACGGGAAGGTACTTCAACAAACTCCTGATGAGCTCTGCTTATTCTTCTTGTTATCTCCCCTTGTAATTTCTTTTACAATCCTTTAAAATCTGGAATCTTTTTAATATCTGGTTCAACTCTTGGCTTTCGCATAGAGTTCTACAAGTTACTATGTCTGGGCTAAACGTTGATATGGAACAAGTAAGCTTATTACTGGATCTGGTGGAGTACCGAGGCTAGTATAATTATAAGTCGCCCTCATGGGCGCTTGTCAAACGGACCGGCGTTGTGAGCTAAGCGCAGGATGAAGCGATTCTGCATCGAACTGAAGCGGGGCAAGCGAGATGAAGCGCCGATTGCGTGATTCTACCCCGTTTTCTAATTCTCGTTGGAGCTCTCCATCTTCCACCTTCAACACAACAAACCATCATCAACCATGGTCACACACACCGAGCCTCAAGAAGACCTTGAAAGGCCATTACTCGCCGATTCTCCAGAGCCAAGCTATGAAGCCATAGTGGCGCCCACGGGCGCGTCGGATGCAGCGCCTCGCGCTACGTTCAGGCGGAATCTCGGGGCCGTGGAAGCATTTGGCATCGTCATCAGTATTGTGATCGGCAGTGGAGTCTTCACATCTCCCGGTGCTATCGATACCAACGTTCCATCACCCGGCGCTGCTCTCATTGTGTGGCTCGTGGGAGGACTGCTGGCTTGGACCGGGGCGACCACGATGGCCGAGCTCGGCACAGCAATTTCCGGTGAAGGTCTATACTTCTAACACCAAGTTAGTCAATAGAATTATGGGAAGCTTACTCAACTTCTAGGGGGTGTCCAGCCGTATCTACAGTATGCTTTTGGCGACATTTTCGGGTTCCTGGCAGCGTGGACCTGGATCATCGCGGTGATGCCGGCCACGCTTGCCATCCTCAGCATTGTTTTTATTGAAAGCATCTACTCCGCTGCTGGGATAACGGATCAGGCAGCTTCCATCCAACACAAGCTTCTCTCAATTCTGGTGTTGATCGCGATCGGTGTGGCCAACTCAATCAGTACCAAAGTGAGCACACGTTTGAGCAGTTTCTTCGTGACGACAAAATTTGTTACGATCACTGGCATCGTGATTGCAGGCCTTCTGGTAGTGATTGTCCACTTGTCAAGTACACACTGGGACGGGCCAGCAACGGATTGGTACAGCAAGTCGTGGTTTGGCTACCGCGACACCCTGGCTCCGGATGGTAAAGAGATTCATTGGAGCGATCTGGCTGGATGGGAAATGCTCGGTCACTATTCAGCTGCCCTCTATGGTGCACTGTGGGCGTACTCCGGCTGGGACAAAGCAGGTATCCCCAATCTACTGAGAATGGAAATATTTGGACTAACAACCTGGCAAAGGCTATCTACGTTACAGCAGAGCTATCTGCACCGGCCACCCAGCTTCCACTCGCCATTAACATGGCAGTTCCCATCGTCATTCTTTGCTTTATCGCAGCTAATACGGCATACTACATTCTTCTTCCGTGGAGCGTAGTGTCAACAACAGATAGCGTTGCAGTGGTATGTCCCCGTATTATGCTTCATATGTTCGCGTCTAACTATAGGTGAGACTGCGATCACCCATCTCTTAGGTCCAGTAGCGGGCGTTATCGCAGCGGTCTTGATCTGTCTTGTAGTAGCCGGCTCCTTGCTGGGAAATTCGTTCGTCGCTGGCCGCATGATCGTCGCAGCGTCTAATTCAAACTGGCTGCCTAGGTTTCTAGGGATTATCGGACGATTGAGGTCTCCATCTGCTGAGAATGGCCCTTCACTTCCGTCCGATGCCGAGACTTCGAGCGGGAAGTCGGACGCACCGATCAATGCGATCGTCTTGTCTACCGCGCTTCCTATCTTCTACATTCTGTTCGGGGACTTTCGGGCGCTTCTGACCTTTAATGGGCTGGGGGAGTACACGTTCTTCTTATTGACTGTCCTCGGGGCGATCATCTTGCGATTCCGAGAACCATGTCTGCGCCGCCCCTACAAGCCCTCTATTATAATTCCCATCACCTTTGCCATAGTTAGTGGGTTTGTGGTGGTCCGAGGAGCCATTTTCGCCCCTGTGCAGGCTTTAGTTCTGCTATCGCTGTGGATCATTGGAGTGGGTTATTATGAGGTCCGAAAAAGCTGGGCAGTGGACCGAAATGCATAAAGCGCGACAGCTTGAGAGGTATATTAAGCTAGAACTTGATGTTATTGGGGTTTATTTCCATTCATAACATGTATATGCTAGGTCACAACCCAACCATGTTTTTTTCCATGTAAGTCTACAAAATTCTGAGGTTAAAGACTTTGAATGATAGGTCATCTTCAAGACTCCAGTTGCCTAGTAGTACAGAAACAAGCCAACCAACTATACGATTTCTTGTCATGTTGAAAGATAGAACCCTTCTCAAGAACAAACCGGGCTGGAATTCGGTGGAGACACCGAGTTAGAAGGATTCGTCTGCGAGCAGCCAGCGATAAGTCCTCCCGCGGTATCGTCAACAGCCGCATTGTAGGCATCACCGCAGTTTGGATCACTGCCAGTGTTCCATGGTTAGTGCCCGGCACAAACTTAGCAAAAATGTCAACATGAGTTAAACTTGCCTTGCACCTCCGCTGGCATTTTCGAAATATGAGCAGATGTCATGAGAGAAGCAATCCTGTGTGTATACATTCCCTATCGCAGTGCCAGTGCAACCTGCGCCACAGCGGCCGTTACAAGAATAGCTATGCCCTCGTTAGACACTTGCGCTTATTTTGAGGGCGCAGGAGATACGTACTCCCCATCGCCTGCGCTGTTGGCACCGTAATTGCTCCCTACTACCCCGACAAAAGAACAGGTTTGCCCGGCACTGTTGGTCCAGGTCGCCGTTGCTGATGCCCCGACTTTAAGGCAGGTAATAGATCGTTTGTTTAGGTTGCTAGAAGGGGCGGACGGTACGGCCCAGCTAGCTAATGGTAATAAGAAGAGTATTGTATGGAGCAGATGCATCTTCAGGACTGAGGCGCTTCTCGGTGTATGGAGCCGAATATCTGTGCAAGGTACCGTAGCGCGGCCTCAAACGCGTATTTAACTGTTCCGAAGAAAGTAGTACTGCTACGGGCTTCGGTCTCAACCATCATCTCTCTATTCATTTGAAGCTACACTAGTTCCTGAGACAGGTCGGTGCAGCAACCTAGCAGTATACTATGTGAAGAATAGCTGATAGGACGCGGAGATATTCTCGGAGCCCTCATTCTTCAGACTTTACCATTCCCAGGCTCTTGGCCGGTCGATATGCGGGGTCTGCAGAACTAGGGCATGGCATCATCTTTAGCGGAATGGCGATCCCCCGAACCCTAGCTAAGCTTACCTTATGGCTGTTCCGATATCTTCAGCAGATTTTCCGCCCACTGGTAATCCGTAGCTGTCTCCCTGTCGGCGCATTTGCCATTCTAGGCACGGGCAATTATCTACCTCGGCCTTTCCCTTCTCTCGACCAACCGCCCAGTGGCATGCCCCTCATAATTCCCGTTAATACATGCCCTGACAGGAAAAAGTTCGAAGAAGACTGGTTTTTGACTTGCGTCCATTTTCTCTGTTCCTGTACCCAAGGATCCAGAGGAATAGCTCCTCTCTCCGTCTTGTAAAGCGGCCGCAAATGGTGAAAGGTCCTAAGGCGGCGAACAAATAGTACTCCTAAGGTCACAAAGTGGTGTTTCGAATTGTCTTTATTCCTCCTGGCCTATATTCTCTTCGATGACAATTTACAATTATGTTAGACTATCTCTCGTCATCCACTATGACAAAGGTATACAAAAGAACAGGGAGGAGAGGAAAGAGCGTGAGCAATTTTTGCGAGTTGAGCGACGATTTGTCTGCCGTAATGGCTACATGGAGTCACAGTGTGTGTAACAGTTATTAGATAGGCCGGCGATGCAAGCTAGAAAACGTAAACTCGATGCATCAGTAGGTACCACACATTTCATCGGAATCCAAGCAGGCCGAGAAAGATGAGGGAGGTAGACGATGACAAACGGAGATAGACAGGGTTAGGGCACGACTGTGAAGCTATTTAACAAAGATCATCCGCTTAATTATAATATTTGGACTCTTCAGCCTTTCAACGCAGAGGACAGGTCTCATATCTCCTAGACAATGAGACTCTCCGCTCCGTGTGAACTTGTTTGAGGTACTATTGGCTGAAGTACGAGGTAAGATGTCTTGTACAGCGGCTAAACAGAGACAGCTTGATGATTCTGTCCTCGTGGTGGATACTCGCGCATGAACTATCTTAATCAAAAATTACAAAGCTCTCCCATCCATATCAATAGATGAACCATACGATTCGAGAGGCCTCTTTGATCAAGACCATAAATTGAAGATAAGCCGTAGATCGAAGTTGTAATGAACACCCTTGGTCAGAAACATAACCAGACTGATATCGTTTATTCTGGTATGAATAGGAGGGAGACTGTCTTAGTAGTAAATAATGAAACGTTTATTGACTTGAACATGGCTCATCGTTCTCGAGATCAGCAGGAAGTGGGGATACGTTCTATGCCCAATTGTCACTAGTATATACACGTTTCACCCGTGTAGTTAAAGGGTTTTTACAGAGAAATGTGAGCCTATTCAACAACTGTCCACCCCATATCGCTTCCCCCATGTCTCAAATCCCAAACTGTTATGCGAAGTCCTTGTTTCTAGCAATATGAAACATTTGGTGCCCTTAGCGCTGCGGGATCAAACATCTGTGCGATCTCCAAGTTCCAGGACTGTTGAAACAGGCGCACGGGCTGTGCTTCACATACCCATGCGGTTAACAGACCTTAACCACAGCCAACTTATCATATGAATATTTTGTGCTACATAGACGGCAGAGTACACATAATGAACGCTCAATTGATCAAACACAATGACGGACAAATGATTGCAGCATTTCCTTTCTTTTCATTCCCTTTAATCTCTGCCCCGGGCCCTATGGCTGCAACGCTATCAGTGCCTGCGGGATATTGTGTCAAAATATCGCTAGGTAGTGAGACTGCTCAGGTTAAGGATGATCAAACAGTAGATATACACGTATCGTCGTATTTTTGGGACACGTTAGTCTTCGGGTATTATGATCGGCACAAGAAACGGGATAGCTTCCTGCAAGATCGGGCTCTTTAGGCATTTTCTAGAAGCATAAGTCGATCTCAAATTTGGGTTCGGCTGCCGGATGATCTTCGGACGCCTTCTGCCCTGGCATATTGTGGCTGAATTTTCGGCCCTGTGGTGGTGAAACAGGATCATCTCGGATAGATGAGAGATCGACACAGGGACTGGGATATACCACTCTCTATCTCAGCAAAGATATCGGGAATTCGTATACTCAGCTTGATTCAGTATGAAACATTTCATCCCGGCGAGCATTCACTCGTACCCTCAGATTACTGGAATACGCAATTGCCCATATACCGAGTATGCCATGGCTCAAGGTATTTATACCTCCCGATAGCCACCCATCGTGGACATCATCAAGATCATTAGTCTCAGCGAACAAGTATCTCATAACTTTCCTCCTCAACCAATCTATCATTTTCCGAGGCTATAAACCAGACCTTATTCTCAAAATGAAGTTCTCTATCCCTTCTGCGTTGCTGGTCACCGCTACTCTTTCCTCCGTTGGCAATGCCGCTTTCCCAAACGTCCCGGAGACGTGCTTAGAGATTCCTCAAGTTCTCGGCCAAAAGCCCTTCAAATTGATGCAATACTTCCATACGCAAGTTTGTGAGAAGGCCAATTGTACTACCACGATCAACCAACACAATCAGTATCTCCACAACAAAGTCCTCCCGCAACTCATCCAGGACGTAAACACCAAGCTGGGTGTATCTGCCAGCGAGCAGGCGCTGTACAATCAGACAAGCACCCAGATCATTGCAGCAGTGCAGAAGGGTTGCGCAGCTGAAGGAAACAAACCTCTGTGCAACAATCCGGAAGGGCTATTCAACTATGGTGTTTGTGCTTTCAAAGCCTCCCAGCCGATTCTGGAGAAGCAGGTCAAGCAGCTGTCCAGCTCGGTTCAGCTTACCGAGGAGAAGTGCCGGAAGATTAAGCAGCTTGACTCCAATGAGGCTGCGTGGTCCAAGACTCTTCCTGGATATATTGACCGATTTGCCGCGTTGTGTGAGAAGGACAACTAAAGGTCGGTATATAACTCAAACAAAAAGTTTCTGTCACAATAGTTACTAATTCGGTGTACAGGCTATCTTGTTACTGACCCGCCAGTATGAAGACAGCGTTTGAAGCCGCGAGGAGACGGCTTTATACGTCTGAAATCTACGTGATTGTTCCCGTGAGGTGTTAGTCAGGTCTTTGAATCATCATTTATATGTACCGTGTCACTCCTTAAAATTATCATTAGGTCAATTGTTAGCAATGAAGGAAACTCAAGATAGTGTCAATAGTCTATTTATAGGCTTGAATATCTCGTGTCGTTAAGTTGTATTCTCCCGCTCCTACTATTGTGTGGCGCCGTAGCACCCTAATTCATATTATCTGCGATACATGAAAGATCTATTTAGTAGTTCTTGAGATGATATGGCTTCTTGTCAAACAGGAAATAATTGGAACTTGGAAAATTAAAGTCTAATTCCACGAGGGGATTAAGGAGAGCATGTTTAGTTTTAGGATTTTATAGAATGGGATGGCTACAGCGAAGACAAGATAAACATAAACTAAGCAGTACAAGTGAGCACTAATAGTCGGGCAACAACAATTTTACCAGTCATCTCCCACAGTAGCATTCCTGTCCCATCACTTACTACAGTCCACGTAATCAATGGTGCGAATACATTTCCGAGAGGGAAAGTGACCATTATAAGGATCACAGCGCATGATCTTTCCTTTATACTCCATATCTAACTCAATCAGCAATCTTTACTTTGCTCAAAGGTCTAGATGATTAAAGATTGAACTGATCAGCATACCATATCCGGTTTTCATTGCATTTACACATATTAGCTCCACCCCTGTTGGAGCACAGCCATATTGGCTGGAGGTAGAGCCCCTAAATGCAACTCCATCTTCCTTACCATCCTTTATCCTGCAGGAAAGTACGACAGTCACCAGCAAATTACACTTGCCAGTCACTTGATGAGCAGTAGCACTGAGGGTTCTAGACATGGCTATGGCTCATAATGCGTAGAGTCTCATGATATGCGACTACGTCCGTGACGTAACTTACACCCGAGTTGAGTTTCAAAAACGAAAGTCATGTCATGGATGGCTGACTTTACCATCCCCAAAGCCACTGCATTCAGGAGCACACTAGCCATTAAAGCGATAGAAAATCAATATACCTACCTTGAATGTAGGAGCCAACGATGTGCTGGGCTAGGTTCCATGCTACCCTTTTACGAAAACCATGAATCGCTGATAGCTTACTATTGCACAAGTCACAAGACCTTTGTAGACACAGTATGCGTTTAATATACAGGAGGGTAAAACTACAGCATTCTGTACCTTTCACTATTCCGAGTCATCTGATTGAAGAGTCCGTCCATTGATAGCCAAAAGCTCGACATTACTATCATTGTCGTGAGTGTCTGCACAAATCTGGATTCAAAAGAGGACGACTTACAAGACTAGAGTTGAATTACCGGGAATAAATGGAGGCGCACCCCTTCATCCTTTGTGAGCACGCGTAGGAACAAAGTATGTACGATTGACTTACCTTGCACCATATCCGTAATGACTACACTCGCGCCAAGTAAAATTGGTTAGTAGAAGCTCAGAGGGACAGTCGCGCCCAGGGAGATGCTCACGGCCCAAAGGTAAGAAGAGCCTTTTCACCCAGGCTCATGCCAAGAATTCCGACTTCCCATCCTGAGATATAGTTAGTGGAATTGTACGTCGAATTGTCGCGGAGTCATATAGATGACTATGTATACCTTTGATCACCGTACCCATGCCAATCTGGAACGTGAAGGGGATTCCTCGCTTGATACTACTATCAAACCTAAATAAAGAGGGCTTGATTAGAAAAGCATACGAGAATAGTCTTATGAGCCCTACCGACGCCCCCGATTCCACGATCGGGTCGGATCATAAAGATAGCCGTGGTAGTGGACTGTGACCATATCGCCGGCTTTGGGATAATCCACCCCATTACCCGGACGGATAATATCTTTAATAAAATCGATTACTCCCATTTTTTCACTTTCGCAAGCAAGTTGAACAACGAGGTGTACGACAAGAATCAAACCCACGAGTTGTTCCAGCTAACATCGTCGGAAGACCGGGCAAACATCCCCGACGGTCACGTGGATGCCGCATATCTCCCGACGCGTCTTGAAGGGCCTCCTTTTGGTCAGAACTGTGTCGCAACAACCTGGTCTTTTTGTGCCGTTGAAATTGGTTTGTAAATTAGAGGCCTCTGTTCGTCTATGATGTTTGTATTATGCGGTGAAAGTTATATTCAACCCTTTCCCCCTGAGCGGCCGCATATACCGCTATGTGGAGGGGGGCAACGCGCCGCAATTATGTCGAGGATTCTATAGACAGTAGGAACCTTGCCAGGACGGTCGGTGATTAATTAGGCAGCTGTCATGTTTCCTGGTCTCTACTTTTCTTGTGTCTGAGGGTCGATCGCCCAATTTTCCTATCAGTGAGGAAGGGTGATAGTGCAAGCTACTATTACGGGACATTGGGAAGATGGTAGACGATCATAGTCAGCAAAACAGGTTATGGTGCTTTGGATGCCGATCTCCAGGTAGTTGGGGAACTCTTTGGATCCCAAGCTTGTTCACTGTGCATATCTTTGGAAGGATATTCCCTCTAGGAGGAACCCAAAAACCCGCTAAATTCTCTGAGTGGGCCTGGGATAAGCGGATCTTTCCCTCAAGTGGAAGCCTCGCGAACTGCAAGTGGGGCCATGGGACTTGAGGTAACGGAAACAACACAGCAGAAGCTTGGAATCAAGGAGTCAGCGGTCACCTTTGGTTCAACCTAGTTAGTATCTCAAGCATCAGAGGTTAGGGTTGCACCAGTATCACTTTGGCCTGCTCACCGCCCGCCGTGATGATACCCTATCTGCTGATGTCATGATGAACCCCTTACCCTACCTACCCAACCATATATATATCTAGACCTGTCAATCGCTTGATGTATCCTCGTTTGTGTTAACTTCGGTAAGTCATGAAGTTGTATTTATACCACGCCGTCCTCCTGACAGCCCCGTTGGTTACCGCAAAGAAGACCAACCTTCAATGGGCAATATGTGATTCTGACCCTCAAACTGTTCTCCAAAAGCTGGGGCTGGGGACACCAGAACCCTACAAGGAGAATCCGATTACCTACTATGACACAAGCCCTCCGGTATACATCTCCGATGGCCTCATGTTCCGCACCAAGACCTCGAAAGGCGAAGATATTTCCACGGTGAAAGTACGACTGCAGCAGGAAAGCTCCGATGTCCCCGACTCCGCCGAATGTGTTTGGGATCGTTACGGTGAAAGTCCCACGTACACCTGCGAGAAGCGATGTCCCCTGCGAGAATCTACCATCTGGTGCGACCAACAAATCGAGCTCGCCGAGCACTACGAAAAGGTCAACTGGGAGGAGCTTACGAATTATGGTCCGTATCCGAATGCCAAGTGGAAGATACGGATCGAAGGTTATAAAGCCAAGTTCGACGACGTCGCGGCTGGCTCGCTGCACCTGATGGAAATCGAAGCCAAAGTACCGAAAGAGAAGGCAGATAAGGCATATGAGGAAGTGACTCAACACTTGGAAAGCCTTGGGATTGTATTGTGTGACCCTCAAGAAGGGAAGACTGCCAGGCTCTTTCGCGCCATGGGTTATACCAAGGATGAGCGAGACGATCTTTAGAGATGGGTAGCCGGTTTCGTACTTTAGCTCTGCTATGAGAGTTCCCTTGTCCCCTGGTGGTATAGCATATACCATAGCGCCAAAGTCCTCGTGTATGATCACGTTATATCCAAATTGCACTTACTTGTCTCAATTATAACCCCTTCATCGGTGTTACCATGAACATAGGTCTACACTCACTTTGCTTCCAATGACTGTTGAAACATCACTTCCAGCCGTGGTGGTCGGTGCAGAGTGGTCATCCGGATTTATGCATCGCCTGATAGTAGGGGCTAGTTTTTTAGTTTTCGCTACTAAGCTTCACTGAGCTCTGAACCTGAATTGATCAGCATCCTCACCCCAGTAGTTCTAATCGGACCCACATTTGCTGAAGTTATTGGATGACCTCCGGTATGTAGACTACTTCAACCATCCTCCAGTTGTCTCACTCCAGCATCTTCTCCCACAAGTCCGTTCCTGTACTTATAGCTCGACAGTCGAGTTTGTCGCATCGTCAGAACCGTAAGTTTCTCGAGGCCAACAATGGTACCGACAGCACTGGTTGGGTTGCCAAGGTGTTATCTCAGTGGGCACTCCGTTCTCTTAGCCTCGGTTGGTGTCCGCCTATAGTTCACAACCCTGTATGTAGCTTGAGCCCTGTGCGCCCCATCGCACTATGTGCTGGTGGGACCCTGTACGTATTAGCACAATAGTGACAAAATACACAGGTTAACGGTCAAGGGTAGTAAAGAAAGTGGCATGACTGTGGCTTCATACAAGATACACAGGGTCATCTCAACTATCCCAAATGCGCCTTCATGGTATCATTCCGCTCTTCCATGCGATCTCATTTTTGCCACATACGGTGTTACTTCACTATGACGAGCCTCTGAGTTGCTTTGGGCGTTTTTCCGACATCGAGAAACGTCGGGCGGTGGTATCTTCGTTATGGCTGCACATGTGTTCAACGCAATATAGGTTTGCCCTAGAGTGGTTCTGTCGAATCGCACTGCAATGGTTAGTGGCGAGAATCAGGAATATGTCTCAGTATCCGAGTAGGTAGAAGTGGGAAACCTGCTCTGCAGGTTGTTAATGGGCTCTGTGTGGACTACTTACCTAATCTCCATTGTGGACGTTTGTACTCCACTAAAAAGCTAGCATTGCGCGACTTCTTCATCCTTGCATGGATGACATGTCTAATATATGAGCGGAGTGACCCCACATGAATACTTTATATTCATGTGTTGCTTTCTTTTCCTTTCCTTTCTTTTCTGATTTAAATCAGCAGCATACCATGGGAGATGAGCGGTGATGTTTTCTTAGTTGGGAGCAAGAAGATGAGGTACGAAAAAAATAAATGAATAAAGGCGTGAGCACAGGCGAAGGATTGCATTGGTACTAGCTCTTTCCGGTAAACATATATTGCCTTGTTATATTAACCGGAGTAGCAATAATGTATTACCTTTGGTCCAGATCTATCGGGGTTCTATCACTGAGCACCAAAGACCCACCGAGTGACAGATTTTTCCCTCGGTTCGTAGGAGATCAGGCGATCTGTTCTTCGAAGGATGTCTCTTGGCAATATATTTGGCTCCTATATAGCTCATTGCACTATTGCCAAGACAGAGCTCGATGCTTGGCAGTAAGCAGGCTGCAATATCTCGGCGCCTTGACCGGGTGATTCGGAGGAAAAGTGGCACGAAACTGCAGGACTGTGGAGACTAAAAAGTCTAGTTTGCAGCTGTTATGGGGTGGATTCCCTTATGGCTAGGGTTTTTCTTGTTGATACGAATAAAAGTTCGGAGATGGGACCGTTAGCCAAGCCTCTTATTCATGAGCTTTCAAGACAGGATGCTATCCAGTCCGCGCTTGTCATATCCACTCACGATGAGGTTGGTTAAGCCATTATAAATATGGACAGCTTGCTGCTACTCCTGCTGTCTTCAGGTGAACAAACCGACTCGCGCACGACAACTCCACGATCCAACTCGACTGAGCTTCACCATGTACCGTTTCTTGGTCAGTCTCCTCGGCCTGGTGGCGGGAACCACCTATGCGGCTCCAGTTCCGGAGGTCTCCAGCATGAACGCTGTCCGTAACGGCCCTCCACCTGGCTGTCTCACTGTTGGCCCTGCTGGACAACATCATACCGTGGGAGCTGCGCTGAGCGCACTCGGATCTTCGCCCTCACCCGCGTGTATCTACATCGCCCAGGGAACGTACAAAGAGAAAGTTGTCATTAACTACAAGGGCGCGTTGACTTTGTATGGTGAGACCTCAGACACCTCATCGTACAAGGGAAATGCTGTCACCATCACCCACACTATCTCCTCCGATGATGCTGGCACCCTGGATGACAGCGCTACATTGCAGGTGAAATCGAATGACTTTAACATGTACAATATTAATGTGGTGAACGGGTATGGACCAGGCAAACAGGCGCTTGCGTAAGTGCATCATCTGTACGCTGCTCCAGCCGAAAAATATCTAACCAGAGCAACGCGTGATAGATTATCTGCAGATGCCAACCACCTGGGCTTTTATGGCTGTCAATTCCGCGGTTACCAAGACACCGTCTTTACTAAGACGGGAACCCAATTCTTCTCCAAATGCTTGATCCAGGGTAAGTCGAATTACCTCTCAGTGTGATGCCTTTCTAACCACAGGTACAGGGTCGGTGGATTACATCTTCGGGGGTGGTTCTGCTTGGTTCCATCAATGTGATATCCGCTCCACGGCGCCTGGTTATATCACTGCCAGCGGACGTGAAAAGGCCGACAATTCCTGGCTCGCCTTTGATCACTGCACCATTTCGGGAGCGAGCGGCGTGGACCTGAAGGAGAAGGTTTTCCTTGGAAGGCCTTGGCGGCCTCTTGCACGGGTTATCTATCAAAATTCGGATCTGAGTGACGTCGTCTCGCCGAAGGGATGGAGTCCCATGGCCAAGGGCGCGACTCCACTGTTTTACGAGTTCAAAAACACCGGAGCGGGTTCGAACACATCGAAGCGAGAGTTTTTGTCGCCCATCGCTGCTGCCGTCACGCGAGAGAGTGTTTTGGGCAATGACGCCGCCCAGTGGGTGGATGCGCGATACTAGAAGGCCGCACTGTAAGAAACACATTTCACAGAAAAAACCAAGGGTAGTATATTACCAAGCTCACCTTTCGGGCTCCACAGCTCTTGGCCGGTGTTGAAACTTCCATGCCGTGCCTTGTGTTGTTATGACATGACGAGGCATTGAAGGACATTCTTTTGGATCGACGGCGGAGAATTATTTGCTCCGAGTCCCGCACGCTATTATTAGATTGAAATTAAACAAATCCACTTCTCACCTTCCACGGCTTCCATGCCTTGCTTCAACAAAGAATACTCGTAATGGAGCCCTATGACTGTGTGTCGGCTATAGCTGCCCTCGTCTAATTTAGGGCACCTTAAGAAACTTCTTCAAGCACCAGAAGGAACAAAGCTTGTACGTTCGCAGTCACTATTCAATGACGCTATGTCATTTTGCACGACCTGGAGAACGTGAGGAGGAAGATAGATCCCAGAACCACCCATATCGAGTCGATGGGGACCTCAGGTACTTCGATGGCCTCTGCGACCTATCGAGACGGAGGGCTATTGGCCATGCTGAGAAATGCCTGTACTTGCTTGGTGTCCAGGTTCGCGAAGCCCAGGTAAAGACTACCAATTTTTTCACTTTATTGTGGTTTGCCATCCCACACCTTCGTACTCCATGTATATTTCGCGAAAAATAAACCATCCCTCTCTAAACAGAACGAGTCAGAACCTGACTTAGAAGATCTACAGTTGCTAGCCTCATAGGGACCATTCACCACATGGCGAACCGGCCGTAGAAGCGAGAATGGCAACTAAACCCCGGGATATGGGTTTAGACGGAGTACTCCGTAGTTAGGGGGAACTGCAAAAATTTTTTTCGGGTGGAGGCATCAAGCCTTCCTATCCAATTAATCCTCCGTAAGACCGATGAAGGAGCGCTAATTAAGGAAAGGCTCGTGCGACAGAGATCCACTTATACGATTCAGTCCGGCATTTATGAAACGAACTCAGAAGATCGGGGCTGGCTGAGCCCAACCCCTCTTTTGTTCTGGATTATGGCTTTCTGGCCTGGTATAAGAGGAAATTGCCTTCCATGGTCTTCCTCAAGAGGAAATTTTTACGCCTAGGATGCTTATACTTTCTCCGAAAGTACGTATGGTTTGATAGCGTTGGATTCTGATAACGCTAGCATGATATGCGCGGCTCTCTCATCATCAGACTGTGCGAAGGAGTCTAGAGCTATTTTGTAGATACGTAGTCTTCCATCTGCTGGGAAGTCATGCTACCAAAGAACCCAACAAGGCAAAACGGTGGGCCGCGAGTTCACCATGCTGCATGTAAGCGAAATGAACCATGGCCTGGGTGCCCGATATAGTTAGAAGAGATGGCTTTGAGCCCCTAATGACTCGCATAGGCCGAGGGAACCACGGAAACTTGAAAGGCCTCGTGGTTGATCTCCACTCCGGTCAGATAAGCGAGATCCAGTCTCTTAACCTGCCGGCAAGTACTAGGAGATCGCCATCCGAGCTTTTTAGAAGAACTCTAGGATCCTATCTTGTTTTTACTTTCTTCTTTCTAACGTCATTCTTTCTGTCACACGCTCGTTGCCTCTCTCTTGTTCTTCTGCTATAGTTTATATCTCGGAAAGCATGCATGGCCGCGTCAAATCATGAGTGAACTCCCGGTCTTGTAGTGCATTCACAGGTATTTGATCATCCCTAGTGAAAGAAAGAGAATTTCGTGCCAATGAGGGAACGGTTCAGTGAACAATGAGTCTCTAACCAGACGCAGCTCAAGTGCCCACTCTCATTGAACGTCGAACCTAGCCCTTAATAGGGCAGCATACCCGCCTCGAAATGGATACCTCGATGCCCCTAGTTGGGCGAAGCCGGGCGATTTGGACTGTCTGTGTGGTAATGATGTGCCTATCGATCCTGGCTGTCTTACTGCGCGTCTTTGTTCGATCATATATAGTGCGAGCCTTCGGATGGGATGATACATTGATGGTAGCAGCGGCGGTCGGTCTACTATGGAGCACATACGATAACGAGGGATTATACTGACTGTGAGCAGGCACTATTCACGTTTCTGAATATCTGCTGCATTATTGGAACCGAGAATGGGGTTGGCCATAAAATCCAGGACTTTACAAGCCTGCATACACTCGAAAAAGCAATGCTGGTATGAAACAGGCAGACCCATCCCTCCTGTGAGAGGCTTTATAGAAAGCATGGCTAAGAACTACGTTAGTGGTGGTGGTTAGGTCAAATGCTCTATATTTGGTCATCGGCAGTCGCTAAGGTTTCAATCGCTCTGGCCCTTATTCGTTTGACAGTACGGAGGATGCACCTGGTTATCCTCTGGACAGTGATTGCTGTCGTCATTGCGATCGGCCTTATGTTCTGGCTCGTCCTGCTCTTCGATTGCAACCCAGTCTCCTACTTTTGGTTACGCATTAATCCAATGAATACGGGGACATGCTTATCGACCGATATCCTCCTCGCCATCGCATACCTGTATAGCGCACTTACCATATTCTGCGATTTTACCTTGGGAATCTTCCCCATCTTTTTGATTTGGAACCTGCAGATGAACGGCAGGACAAAGGCTGCTTTGGGTGGGATTTTAAGCATGGGCGCCATGTTCGTCTCATCTGCCGCATATACATTGCTACCGTGTAGTACTTGTGTGCTGACATTATTCTAGTGCCAGCGTCGCTGTTGTGATTCGACTCCCATTCTTGCAAAATTATAAAGACACTGACTTTCTTTGTGAGTCGAAGCGAACTCTCCGGGATCCATTTAATTCTCCCCATCGGGGGTGCTCCCTCTGTCTTTAGGGACGAAAGCTGACAATTCGGTTAGATTCAACATACCAAATTGCGATTTGGTCGGTGATGGAGACTGGTCTTGCTATCGTCGCGGGAAGTCTCATTACGCTACGTCCTTTATTCCGTTGGTTCCTGGATGGAACCGTTTCTTATCCTCAAAACGAACATAGAGGGAAATATCCCCTGTCGAGCCTTACCGGAAATACCTCCAAGACTGCAGGCTCTCGCGATCCTAGATATTGGCGCCCAGATATTACTTCTGATGAGTCGCCTACTTTTGTTGTGACTTCTGTATCATCGCCGCACCGTCTTAACGCCAATGATAACAGCAGTCAAGAGGTCCTGTACCCTGTGTCCGACCCCTGGCTGCCTCCGAACAGTGTCAATGTGCACAAAACCTTCCGGGTTGGAGAAGAGGAAGCCTAAATTAATCTTCTCTCTTATTTCTTTTTTCAGTATATGTTCAATTACCGCCTGATGCAGATCCTAACGCGAAATAGCATTCTACACCTAGAGTATATAATCATGTCTAATGAACTAATCGATGTGAATAACAATATTTCCTTTCTCTTGGTAACCTGCCTTGTCATATCTCAGGCCAATGAGTCTACAACAAATGCTGAGCTATCTCCGGGTTTGTTGTGACTCTCTATCTTAGATCGTGAACTGATAAGCGTAAGTCTGTCAGCGATGCTTGCGGCGTGTATAAAGCTTCAAACTATAGGATGAGCGTTTTTTTCTACGCCAAGGAAAGGTGAGACGAGAAGAGCTCCGTTTTCTACTATCGACTGTATCTGTGTTGACCAGGCACTATCGGACCTCTAACTAACTCATCGGAAAATGTCAACATTTCAGGCTCTGTTTCAGGATGTCGTCGGTCAGACCCCCAGCATCGCCGAACCCATTTGTAATCTGATAATTCAGCCAGCCTTACTTTCCTATAACTCGTTCAATGGCACCTTGCATTCCAAATCGTATTGCCGTTGAGGTGAACTATATATTTGCGAATCTTGCAGGCATTCTTGTTTCCTCGGCACTGCAGAAGTCAGTAAGTCAAAAACTATGCCATGACAGCGCTTCTCTTACGGGCCATGCAGGGTCACATCCCCATTGAAAATCAGCTTTATTTTGCTTTGACTTCCCCTGACTGACCGGCTGGCTTTTACCCCGAACAACGCATATCCCGTACGTCGAGGTTTTGTGATCTGGCACCGAGCATTCCTTTATAAAGTCAGTCATGCGGCTTCTATCTGTCGTGAGAATCGATTGACTAACACCATCATATACTTCAATTTCTTCCTTCACTACATCGGCGAGGGGTGGTAAAGCGGGCTGAGTGCCGCCATTCGTTTGGGGTACTCCGGCATGACTGACAGAGAGAATACTAAAGATCAAGACAGAGAAAGTGGTTATCTTCATGTTGAGACGGCTTGACTACGACAGCTTGTTTACAATGTCGGCAATGAGAACCTTATGTATGTCAATTTGACGGGAAGAAACTGTGTCCCCTTTCCCCAATCTTTATAGTTTCTTTGACTGTGCCCGCCGGTATAAACTTTGAGCCCTTTTTATTTGCTCCCTTTCTTACCGTGATTCGCGAATCGATCCAGGCACGGGAGGACTATTGCATTACCTTCTTGTCGAGCTGATCAGCAATAGCTAGGTTAGAGGCTGAGTATCCACACTCTAGGTTCGAGCATCGAGCTCTTGAATCCACTTCCTGGGCAAAGATCATTCCAGACCTCCACCGGCTGCATAAGGTTTGACAATGATTGTCGAGACTAACGCCCATGAGGCCATAGCGCAACTGTCTTTGATTAAGACCCACTCTCAAGGGTCACCGGTGCGATGATCATATCGCTACATCTGTAGAGTGGGAATGCGACACCGTATCCGTGCCTGCTATGAATCGTACAATTGGCTGTGCATGGCTGCGTGGTTTAGTTTCAAGATGCATCGATTCTACTACTATGAATCACTAAATCGCGAGGGCTAACTGATGGAATTTTGATTCTCTTAGAATATAAGGTTCCTTGTGGAACACCATTGCCTACTTAGTTAAGACAATTTATGTACGCTTAGCGATGAAAAATGTGAAGGCTTGTCTAACTTTCTATTCATTAAATCCTATTCTGATAGAATCCGGTCACTGTATCTAGTTATTGCTCTTTAGCATCAGTCTTCGCAAGACCCGATCCCATGTGCTGTAACGCCGCGCCACGCTATAAGCTCAATGATCCGGTTAACTGGATATCTAGGACACTCTTTCCAACATAGAGAGCGTAGCTCCCTGCTTGTAGCCCCCAATTCTGCTTCTCGGTATCCCAGGTGCTGAGGTCGCGACGAGTAAGATCGAAAGTCACTTGCACCTGTTGTCCAGGCTCGATGAGTTGCTTCTCAAATCCTCGCAGAACCTTGGCTGGGCCACCCGGGATGCCAATATAGAGCTGGGCCACTTCCGCCGCCGCCACAGACCCGGTGTTGGAAACAGTACAAGTCACGGTAGCGATGATATCCCACAGTGAAGGGAGACCACCCTCAGCCACAGTAGTACCTGGAGCCAGATAGCTAGTGCTTACATTTGAGGAGGTGGAAACCTTCAGGTCGGAGTAGTCGAAAGTGGAGTAGGTCAATCCGTATCCGAACTCGTACCGTGGGGTGATATTGGCAGCCACGAAAGCCTTGTAGTCAATGTAGACGCCCTCGGTGAAGTTATCCTGGGGGTAGTAGATATCATCGGTACCGGACTGGATTACCGGGTTCAAGAGGCTACCGTAGTCGGACTCGTTCTTTGCCACAGTGTAAGGCAGACGACCAGATGGAGATTGTTTGCCGTACATGACCTCCACAAGGGCTCGGCCGCTATCCTGTCCAGGGAGATGAGCGTAGATAACCGCCGTGATGTTATCGTTTTCAATCCAGCGGTCCACAAGGCGAACGCCGGCATTGTGGATGACGACCATGGTGTTGCTGCATTGTGAAGCGACGTTCTGAACCAATGTGTCAGAGTAGGGATCCGCCAGATATGGTCGATCCCAACCCTCCGAAGACTGCTCGTTAATAAACACGATACAAGCATCACTAGCTGGGTTGACCAAGGGGCTCTGAGATGCAAAGTCCCAGGCGAGGAATGTATCATCATCATATGCTTGGCGCTGGAAGGCATTGAAGGGTGCGTCGATATAAGATGCGGTGCTGGCACCCGAGCCACCACCAGTAATCGTCGTGCCATTGAGCGCCACCCCGGGGCCAGAGGCACTTGGGTTTGCGCTTGAGAGAAATATATACTTCAGCATCATTGCATCCACAGCTGAGCCATTGGGATATGTTAGGGAATTATCATAGCCCATAGACCATATGTTCCAATCAAGGTCATCCATTGTGTTACGAGCAGCAGCGACGGCGTCATACCCAAAGAGAGAGAGAAACTGGGGTTTCTTAAGGGGCAGGGCGTTGTTCGTATTCTTGACTAAGACATGTCCCTCTACAGCACCTTGCAAGATGGTGGACTTGGATTTCGGATCCCGGGCGTCGGTTAGGTTGTGGGGAGCAAGAAGGCTGTATGGTAGGCCATGACCAGGGTTTTCAATCTCCGCATATTTGTACCAAGTAGCGACAATACGGGTGGCCATATCATCAAGGCGTGTGGAAGACAGCGACTCGTTCTTGACAGCTAGGGCAAGAGTGCCATTCTCCCAGTACGAGGATGAAGGCATTGCCATATCTAGCCCGGCCGCTGCACTAGCAATCCCAGTGTGTTGAGCACCCCAATCTGAGACAACAAAACCCTGGAAGCCGAGTTCGCCTTTGAGCAGACCATTCATCGCCTTGCTATTCTGACAACCGTAGCTATTGTTGATCCGGTTGTAACTGCACATGACGGAACCAGCACCTGCCTTGACTGCATCTTGGAAGGGCCACAGATAGAGCTCATGCATGGTTTTATCGTCCAGGTTGGAGGAGGACGATTGGTTTCGACTGTTGGCCAACTTTGATGGTGTACTCCGATGCGCTTCCTGTTCATTTCCTATCAGATGCTTCACGCAAGCAATGACAGATTCTTGCAAACCGCGAACGGTATCTCCAGTCAAGGCACCAGACAGATAGGGATCGTTGCTGAAGCCTTCCCAGTTGCGACCGCCTCGGGCGATGCGGCCAATGGGTCCAGCCACTGGACCAAGTGCAACATTGACTCCCTTCCGTTTGAACTCAGCGCCCATATACTGGGCCCGACTGTATGTGAGGTCCCGGTTCCATGACGCTCCCACATGAACTCCGGATGCATAAGAGTTGACCATGTCCGTTCCTCTCACACCATTCCCGGCATCTTGGAGACAGATCCCGGGGAATCCCAATCGTGGGACTCCTCCGCTTGTCCCACCGCAACCGTTGGCTGTAGAAGAATAGCCATATGTGATGTTGTTCTTCTCTTTGTCAGTCATCTGAGCGACGAGCGACCGGGCTTTGGTGAAGGCCTCTTCCCAGTCGCCTAAGCCCTTTGTTTCAGCTGTATATTTAATGTCAGTTATCGAATCTGCATGTCATGGTGGAACCTGAACAATGACGGCTTACGTGTTGGATAGACGGGCTCTGAATGCCCATACGACCAGTAGTGCTCCAGATCCGCGACATCTGACGCCCGATTCTGCACGGCAGCGCCGACTGCTGGCTGCAATGCAGCAAGCGTAGAAAGTGCCGCTGACAGCTTCATCTTCGTGGCGCCCACACAAGAAAAGCGACAATAACTGAAGATAAAAGGGAAAAGTAATACACGTCTACTCGCTCGGACTCAAGGAGTACAGATGCTGCGTGCATCCCTTGCTTTTATAGTCCTCCATTGGACACGCAACTGCTCTAGACCCATAATCCCATTATGCCAGACCTTGGTATTCCGCGTTGCTTTCAACATTTGGTATAGACTCCAGCCGCTATTTCTGCGCGATGTCGGCTTGGTATGTATCACGGCAGGCCGCTCTTCACCGCGGAATCCTTTAGACCAACAGACCAACCAATCCATAGCTCCAATACATAAATCTCTGATATCATGTGTGGGGTAGTGGAAATTGCTTCGGTTCTGCTTTCCTTCAACTTACAACTTAAACCCGAACGCGGAATTATGCAAGAAAGGCTTGCGGGGACCCCACATTCTACTCCCCACATCGTCTTTAAATGGCTTAGAAACCACGTGTCGGCAGAACCCCGGCGAAAAAAAAAGACGAAATAGAGTTTTGGGGATGCTATGGTTCTTTCTGACTGGCTCTACCACGAATGGCCAGTTGCATTCCATCTCTAGTTGGCCCACAACCTCAGTTTGACTTGACCCTATCTGGTAGCCAAGCCAGCTCTCACGGCCGTCGGACACAGACCGAGCATTAGGCTATGACCCATACAACGAAGAAAGGTCTGGGGAACCTTGACAGACTGGGGATCGGCATACGCATTGCCCGTCCGGCATTGAACATCGGCATTGCAGCGTTGCGCCGTCGTCAAGTTGACCGATTCTATCACCGTCAGTATCGATGTGAACCCGTGACCACGTTGAGGAAGTGGCATTAGATAGATCCACCCGTGTTCTCGGTATCCCCCAGTCTTTGACTGGCCTTTACCCCTCGGTATGAGGAATTCTGTTGTGATCACTTGAGATCTCCAAGGCGCTCCAGCATGCTTCGGTATACTTGGTACCAAATACCCATTGGTAGGGTGATACCAGCATCCAGTTCACATCTAATACCATCGAGTACATGAGCCTTGACTCGGGTCAGAAGCTCTCCTTAGATTGCTGAATTCCTATGAACGCGCGCTCGGCTCAAGGTTAGCGATATCCGAGCCGCTCCGGTGCCTGTAAAACTATAATTATTTTATTCGGTGTCGGTTTACCTACTTTCTCCCGATCCGCCCAAAGGATTCTTCTTTCGCGCAATATAATCTTTATATCTCGGAGAAACATCAGGTGGTTCCCATCGGAGTGGGCAGATGGGAAGCGGAGATGACATCGGATATATTCTGAACGAGCGAGTATCGGGTTTATGGTCATAGAATCTTTTTCTCCGAGGTTGGCATTATGTAATTTCTATTATGCCCCACGAAGTCTGTTACCCTGCTCAGTCTCGGAGGTTTCTACTTCTCCATATTCTTACAAGCAATTAGTGCGAATGCAAGCATGGGGGAGAAGGGGGGCGGGGGGTATTATAATAAGCAACCACCTTAAGGTAATTGGTCAAAAGCAGATAAAGTACATTCGGTAGGAGATGTTGAATTCTCCTAGCACTGAGCTACCTAGGTACCGTACCGAATACATTCAAGGCCTACCCATTCCGACACTGGACCATTCCCCGGGCCAACCCTGTGCTTAGATGGGAGTAACATCGACCCAGAAGCGAGTGTTATCTGACTCGTATTTCTTGTCGCTTTCAATCTGGGACTTGATCCATTGAACAGCATCGCGGTACCCTATATCCATTTAGCATCTCTTCATGCATTGCGACGCAAAGCCACGGAGTGAGAATACGCACGTTTGATGTCGGCGGTGTTAGGGTTCTGGACACCACTTGCACCATTGCGATGTCCAGCGAACCAGACGTCAAAACCGTATTTGGCCTCTCCGTCGTGGCGGGCCTTGATATCCTTACCGAGGTCCTTGCTGTAGGGGATGTCAGCATTTGCAGAGTAGATTGTGAAAGTCCGAGTGACAAAGCCACGCTGACGTACTTCAGAATTTCGCCGTTGCGGACATCATTAACGCTCTGCCCTAGAAACTCCGAGGCTGAGGTGCGGAGCATGTACCAATTCTGCTTGAAGATTCCAAAGTTCGTGGCATCTCCAGTCTTGCCGTCACCTTGTATGCATGATCGCGTCAGTTGATCTCATCCTGTATGCGATCATGGGAGGACACATACCGTAGCGATAGTCGGTGCCCATATTCGTCGTCTCAAGCATAGCAACTGCCAGGTCCATGGTGTTGCCACCAGCACTGATCACCTGCTGTTTGCGAGATCCGAGACCAGGGATCTGCTCAGAGCCTCTCCGGTCTTCACGCGCAGTGATACTGGCGCTGTCGGGCAAGGCCGACGAGAGACCGGTTTGAAAAAGGGCAAGAGTGACGGCGACGAAAGCGTGGAACTTCATGGTTGCTGATAAAGCAGTATGTATTACAGTTGTTCGATGTTTGCTGTTGCGGATGAGACTGCGTTCTGGAAATGAAGAGACATGCCAGAGAAACGCATCCTTTTATACTAGAGATCCAGATAGCTCGCTCTTGTGCTCTACAGTCTATACTTTTGTCAGGATCTGTTCTTGACCAGGATCAAACAGGTTTCAAACACTTCCGTTCCAAAACTGGAAGAGATCTTCACACTCAACCAACGGTACGGCGCACTCTCATTGAGGAATCCAAGAGTAGAAGTGCGCTTGGCATGAGTATACGAGACATGTCTAGCGTCTCATTCCGAATTAGCTTTGCAGAGGATTTCCGTCGAACCCAGACAGCTTCATGCCAACCCTCGGGATATCAATCCGGAGCAACAGTCCGTTACCAAAGTATACTAGTCGTCGATCTAAAGTTTATCTTCTTGCTGAGCAGACATTGGTATAGGCTTACATTAGAGGAGTTACAATCACTCGTGATGGAGCAGATGGCGAGGCTTGAGTTGTATTCTACGCCGCAAGTGAACACCAGAGCTGACAGTCTTCGGCTTGATTGGACACAGACGGATCTCCATGACTCGTGTATACCCCACTCACTACCTGAAGTCGGTAACTAGGGATTCGACCAGTGAGACACGGCACACGCCAGTTTTCGGTGGATCTTTGTCGGCCGTTAGGTTCTAGAAGTCGGCAACCCCCGACTATTAGTAGCATAATTCCACGTGCTTGCCCTGTAAATAAGATCCATTTATCACCATTTTTACCGGAACTCGACGGCTTCCTTGAATTACCCGGACGCCTCCATGTCATGCATTATACACACCGTTCCAAGGTTATCTTGACGCTGAACACCGAAAGGGCTTTCTATGCCTGCGCCAGAGAATATCAGGATTAATAGACACGGGCCGCTATCAGTCAATTGTTTCAGAGACGTTTTCCCTCGTCGAACAACGGATTCTAGAAACGTCGAGCGGGAAGTCGACTCACTCCGCGAATACGCGCAGGCGTAAAGAGCCTGCGCCTCCGGATACTAGCGAATCGGAAACGGTCGCATAGAAAGAAGGCAAACAAGTCGACGTGGTCCACCCATTGGAGATGGGCCACGGAGAGTAGAGTAAGCTGTCTCAAGCTAGCCAGTTTGAAGCCATGTCGGCGTCATCGCAAGGGTCCCAGGCGGGTTGGGCCACAATAGGCATCTTTCTGTACCTACCAACGTTGAGGAGATAGGTAGCTGCCTGGAGAGTGATTGATGAATCTGACTCAGTTAGCTATTGCAGAATGGGAGCAGCATGTGAAAGGTTGAGCAGAGATATCTTCCAAAGGACTGAACGGATTCTGACACTGTTTCAGCGGCGCTGCGCTTCGCCTGGTAACTCATAGAGTCATGGAGCGTTTGCCATGTGCATAGCTATGTGCTACATATCGACGCCACAGAGTAAGACATACCCCCTATTGCACCATTCTCGTCGGCTAAATTTTTAAGCCTGTGCATGTAATTCTACGTGAGCGAATCGCGTAAAATCCATAACCATGCACCTACCAATCGAAGATACATTTGTACCACCGAGTCTATTAAGTGCTTTAGATCGTGCCTCTTTGCTAGTCCACGGTCCTTTATATCAGGGAAATGTATTGTCCGCCGCTTTACCTCGAGGACTATCCACGGGCGACGTACGAGCCGTCGCTCAAACACCCAAGCCGGGTTTATTATTTCTGCCGTAGTGAGACACAAATACAGTATTTATGTCAGCGTCGCTATAATAGCTATATTCGCACAAGCTATACGTCAAGCGAGGCAAAGATGTTGAGAACAGACCAGTGCCTCTGGCACGTGTCCTGATCCTTTCTTTCTCTCTTTCCTTTCCCATTATGTCTCCCTTTTTTCTCTTGTGTCATTTTCTCTATTTTATAGGCCGGTATTAAATGTGTTTGCTTACTAACTTTTCGGGAATTCTTCTATTCGAAGATCGGCCGACCAGAACAAAAGCCAGGGAGTAGGGCTTTTGGGGCGTCAAAGTTTATCGTGCCCCGTTTAGGCCGAATACAATAGCACTTACAAATCCTATATTGGAACACCATTCGTCACTCGCGGCAGCTTTGTTTGGATTTGTCTTTTCTAGCTCCGTGGCATCATCATACCTTTTCAGCAACACTATCCCACCTGGTTATATCAAGAGATGGCGCGATGCTCCAACGGCATTGGTGTTTTGGAAGAGATCGAAATACCACCTACGCTGACATATCTCCGTTCGATAAAGTAAATACCTAGAGCTAAAGCATCAATAGATACACAGCACTCGTTAGCCGAGTCGCTATTCTCTGTTCACTTATTTCGCGAGTTGATGCACGTATATTTCATATGCGTAAGAGCTACCTTGACCGTGTATGTCACCCCCGGCAACAGAATTTTGATTTTGATCTTCGTTTTGACATGCGAGCAAAGCTCTCCGCTTGACGATTATGCAGGTTTAGTTGTACTGTGTCAGGAGCTAAGGCTTGCTAGATCGCTTAGGAACATCTGTTTCCTACTAGGGATGTTAGCATCTATTTCAATCTTGGACTTGGGATATTGGAGGCACAGCTTCCAAATTAGAGTTGCCCTTCAGTAATAGAGTACCAAACCAAGATACAATATAACTTTCTTCGGGCGTCGGACTCAAAAGTCCACCCCACATAGAAGCGAATCTAGAATTCACCAGTCATAGACACACCTTTGGCTCATACGGAGCCAACACGGCTCTAAGTCGTATTTAACCTAATTGATCGATTTTCATTGTTAAAGGCGTTAAACTCACAGGTGCCATGTTTTAGTGTAACTTTATGTCCAGCGATACAAAGGAGTGCAGTTGACAAGTCTTTTCTTCGGCTTCCTGTTATAATAATCTTTTGTCGCAGGTTAGTTTCTGGCATTTTATTCAATTTTAACCTGCTTGAGATGTTACAACATGCGCACTATCATTGTCTCTCTGTTCGTTGTCGTCCTTGCCTCTGCGATTCCCGCGCCAATCGATATTCCCAATCTACTCAATCCTGTCAGTCCAGCTAGTCCTGCCAGTCCAGTCAATCAAGCCAACCCAGTCAACCCAGTCAACCCAGTCAAAAACCCAGTCGGGCCAAAGAAGGTGGTTCCGGGTACAGGCTTTATGGTCCGGACCAAAAGGTTTATCCCGGGTGTAAGTCAATTAATTTACCAGTTACCGGCAGAAAATATCGCTAACCTTGCTAAGAAATGTTCAACAACCAAAAGGATATGCAGCTCCACAGAGGGTAAAAATAACTGGACTGTTGAATGTAGCACCGAGGTAAGGACACTCCTACAGCTATTCATCTATCATAAAGTATATGTGTACTAATTTCGTAGTGTTCTGAAGGTCTCTGCACCATCGATACTGGAAGAGGTACGAATGTGATTAAGCCTACGGCCAAGTGCAACATCAGAAAGTCAGATATAGTGTGAGGGCTTAAAGTTTCGTGAAGTTTGACAGCTCAGAGATGGTTTGTGAAAGGACGGCTGAAGGGAGAATTATTCGACGTGTGGGCAGGTATCTCTTGAACAACTTCAACGAAAGAAATACCATACATCACCATAAACTTATGTCAGCTGAATTTCTTCTACTTTTTGCATGTATATTTAAGGGAGAGAGTTCAGGTCCAACGCCAGTCTAGTCTCACCCATACAATAGTTTCTAGACTACCGCATTATGCATCACTTCCTGCATGTTAAATTATACGACTAGATCAGCCCTTATTAGCGTGCTCACGGCAGAGCCGCGCAATGCTATAGAGATCTTTTCAAAATTATATATAGAAGGGAAGCAGCTCCTTGTACATAAGTACTATATGGAATTGAAGCTTGACACTTCGAAGGTCGAGCCTATAATACCCCCGATCTCCCCAGCGGTAGTTCCTGCTAAGATTCCCGTCCCTATTAATCCTCCATCATTCACATCACGAAGAAAAATGCTTTTGCCCCCTTCCTGTGGACCAGCACGAATCAGAAGCTGATCGATGTATCTTTGTGTCTTTTCCTTGTAGTACGGATAATGCTGCATGACCCCGCCGGAAACAGCTACAGCCAGTTCTTCCGGACCATTTTTCCACCTTGTTGTGGACTCATCAGTCCGTGCTTTTCCATTCGAAGCAGTCGGTGCTGAAAGGTCTCTATGATTGTGAGGAGGTTGTAAAGCAATCTCTCCTGCACATACAAGAAGACCAACGATAACTGCTGCAACCAGGGAAGTCGCCCTATCCTGGACATAACTTGCAATGACACGCAAATCCCGGGAAGAATCCGGCGTCCAGCGCCAGTCACTCATGGAAGGCGGCGGTAGCTCATGGGACAGCTCCATTGCCAGCCGCTCATCGGACTGGTTGCAAGCTACCTTAAGAGAAAGGAAATCTGTTGAAAGCGAGTACTCTGCAACCAGATTCGCAGGCAATGCTGAGCGTGGGATACCTAGCACACCGTGAAACCAGTCAAAGGCGATGAGCCGCACTAGCTCACCAACATACCTTCCACCAACCATCAACTCTAAGGGTTGAAATCCCGGCCTTTGACAATGCTTGTCGAGCTCTGTATCCCATTTAGTTCGAAGATTCAGCTCAAAGATAGGTGCTGAGGCACTAGATAAAGTCCACTCCGTCGAGACCAGAGCCTCCTGGGCACTTGGATCTTTCTCGCGAATATGCTGGATTTTACGTTCGTGGAGATCGGCTATCTTTATCGGAACAGTAGCATTGGAGCCAGCACCTACAATGAAGCCCATTACGGCGCGCGTATTTGGGAACGAGTGGATTGTATACGCCAGCGAGCAAAGTGTTGACGAAGTATCATTTGTCATCGCTGCAATCCTTAACTTGGGAAGGTTAAAGAGTTTTCGTCGTTTGACAGGCATGCGCTGCTCATCTTCACCAGGGGACCAGGTGTGACGCTCGTAACCATCCAGTAAAGCCTGGTGCAAATTAAGATCAGTCTTCAAGGCGAAGCCTTTTCCTGTTGGCATGAGAATGGCCTCATTCAAACATTTTTGTCTGTTGTTCATCGTCAGTTTTTATCTCGTGACATGCTTACCACATGTAGAAATCAAGAGGCCAACCTGATCGGGAAACAAAACGAGATACCTGTCGTCAGCTCGCGGGGTACCTCTTCGCTTGGACTGTTCAGACTGTCTCTGACAACATCTGCAATACAATCTCCGATGAAGGTAAACAGATCTGGAGCACGGTCTCTTCGCAGATGCTCCTCGATTGGCCAAGCCTTTTCTAGTGTTCGTCGTACGCGCTGTTGATCACCTAACAAGTCGATAAAGGCTACTCGGAGATACGAAAGACCAACGTAAACCGCTAGATACCGGCCCGTTTCCAGACCAGTTGGTAGCCGAGTGATGGGAGTGGGGAAGAAGTGTTCGGGGGACGCCGCTAGCTTCTTGTAGGTTAAGGAAAGGCGGTATGACAAGTCATACAGAGTATCAATTTCAATACGAAGCGGCTGGAGAAAACTCGGGAGATCCGAGTATGATTTTGCAGATGTGTGCGACATGCCGCCTGAAGATGTAGCGGAAGAGAATTCGGTTCTCATCTTCAGCAACGCGAAATGTTGTTGCAGTTCGGCATCCCCGTGACTTGTGGACAGGTGACTTTTCGGATGTTACGCTGTCCCGTTGCCCGATGTCACCTTCCATCGGGAACCCTAAGTGGTTGCATACGCATCCAACTCTGCCTGCCCGTCACCTCTAACATTGTGTCGACCTTGTCGAGGTTTTTCGTCCATTAAATGGATACTCAATTCGTATGATTAGCTGATCGAACGAGTGGAACAAGAAAACAGGTTGTCAATATAGTTACCGATTTAACTATAAAATTGTCACGAATTCAACAGTACGGTTTAACTCAAGTACGAATCATACATGATAGAGTGGATTCAGAGCTTGGGAGTTGTGGATAACAATGCTTTTATATTCTGCGCCAAGCTTTAGCCACTTATTTCCGTGACCCGGACGCTTTTGTAAGAGCCAACCCACCATTGATCTCGATTTCTACCATGTACATGGCAACATGTCCAACTCTTCTTTTTTAATCGTTTTCTCTGTAATAATCCCCCAAGATTGAATCCCCGGGACAGTGTTGGCAGATCTCCCATGATTGTCTTCATTTGATTATCCCAAGCGCCCGGACTTCTTCCACCAAGTAGCCTTGCACGCCCGAGGTTTCTAGCCGACTAAGAAGAGCCGGAATTAAATTGTTTTTGTTGTAAAGGACTTAGGAATTTAATATGGTTTTAGGCTGGTGATGCTAAGAGGTGAAATCTTACCACTTTATTGAGCGACTTAGAGTTGTCTGAAGAACTCTCTGGTCGTCATGAAATATATATTTCACACATGGTTGTGGAATTGCCGGGTACATTATAACAAACCATTTGGGTTCTACAACAAGAAGCCCGCATGAGTATGCCAGCTCAATCTGTGATTTTATGAAGCTAGGATGGAGGTATTGTTTTCTTACTTGTGCATCTTTCTTTTCCTCCGCCCGCCCCCTTGTCAGTCCTGTCTGATACTACAGATGCATTCCGCCAGGCTGAGTGTGGCAACAGTATGTTGGGGAGCAACATATTACCTATGCGCCCTGGAGACAACTTACAGGATTACACTAAATTGCATAAGATACATATTTATAATAGCATATCAAAAATTATTGTTCTATTAGATGTACTTCAAGTGGTAATGATAAAGGTTAATCATTCTACAAGCGCGAGATTGAAAGCATGATTATGCGAGCTGAGTATATTAATCTACCACACATACTATATATCACATCACACGTCGCGTATTAATATACATTACTAAATATCATCACCAATGCAAAACACCACAGTCGCGCCTATCATGCCCTATGCAAACGTAGTTCGATCACAGATCGGTATGTTCGATGCGACGAACGGATCTCAAAAGAGCCAAAACCCTATCGGAAGCAAGCTTCACAGTGAACATGGAGCCCTTATCGTAAATTAGTTCGCAGCCGCAACAGCAAATTGGACCGCGTTAGTCACATCAACAGCGTAGGTCAGGTGAGGGGGCAGGATAACGACGCTGTTGTTGCAAATAGTATCTCCGGCGTGGCACACAGTGTGCACACGGGAAGCATCAACGTTGGGGAAGGCCTTGCCCGCGTCTATAAAATAATCAGCATGTTTCATACATCAATAATCCCCACGGCCTTGGAATTTAACGTACATGGGTCTCCGAAGAGGAGGACGCTGCTGATCTTGCTAGCGTCTGCGGCAGGGAGCTGCTCAACGGCGTTGTGAACAATCTGGCAACCCTGAGAGTAGCCGCTCATGACGAGCTTAGTGTCAGGACACTTGGAGAGAACTTCGCTGGCCAGGGATGCCCTGTTTGAATAATGTCAGCTGCGATTTTCATTGTCCATCGGAATAGAGCGAGAAGGTTTCGACACAATAGAGAAGAGACGTACATTGACTTGCTACCGGCAGCGTCACCTCCAGCCAAATAACCCGCGACATCTGCGTTATAGCCGTTGACGCCCTGGAAGCTCAAGGCTTTCGCACCGACGGCTTGCTCAAAAGCTTCGGAAAGAGGAGGTCCAACAAGGACACCGACCTGCACAAAGTTAGAATGGAAATAAGCACTAAGGCAACGAAGCTTACGTTTCCGGGCTCACTGGTTCCGCGGGCGAAGAGAACGGTGTAGTCAGTGCAGACACCAATATACCCATTTTGCGTGGTTCGAGCACCAGTGAGGTCGGCGAGCAATTGATCAAAATCGGTGATCACACCCGACACCGCGTCGATGGTGCCATCGATGGCAGGCAGATGCGACAGAAGAGCGCTGAGGAACTCATTCAGGGGAGCGTTTCTCTCAACCAGAGCATTGCTGGGAAGAGGGCTTGCGAGAACGCTGGCCCCGAGGAGAGAGATAAAGAGAGACTTGATAGCAAGATGCATGGTGGCTGAAGTGGAAGGGCTCCGTGAAAGCTTTGCGCCGTTGGGTTGAGGCTAGTTTGCGAGGACAATCAGAACTGTGATGGTGTCTGAGCAGCTGTCTTGTTTTCGGGGGAAGACACGCTTTTTATACATCTCTAAGCCGTGTTCCTTCAGCCGTCTCGACTTCCCTATACAACCAACATGTCTCAAGATTCATCCAAAACGGTACGGCGGGCCTTCGGCGTGGAACCAGAGCTAAGGAAAATCCGATATTCGGGGAGTTCCTTTGGATACTCGGCGAGAGCACATGCTGTTTCTTCAGCAAGTCCCTCGGCCAAGAGCGTGGATTAATATATCAGCGTTGCATCCTTTTGGGTGGATCGCTGGAACAGGGCGAATCATTTCCTTGTAGAGCCAGTTTGATTTGGTTGACTATATTTTTGTGAAGAACAAAGTTAGACAGCGGTACGGCTGGGGTTCTTTGTTTGCTCGGCCATGGACCAATCCCGGAAGTTAGAACGATAGCCAAGGCGATACTGTGGCCTGCAATGGACCTCTGACAAAAGCCCTCGTATTCGTAACCCCCGCGGTGCTTGCGTCATGGCAATCAAGTCCTGTACTGCGCCCACGCGGTCATGCGGGCGGTTGGTGGCCGTTAAGCTTAGATGCTGGCCAACGAGACGCCCTGAAAGTATCCGACTTGAGTGCCGTCTTCCCCGCATTGTCGCTAGTCAATGCACGACCCCCCACCGTGGTGGAGACGGAGGAATCCTGACGATTGGGAGTTGCTCGAATGAGTGCGGCCTTAGCGAAAAGGCGCACCAGGGTTCCCGTTCCCTCGTGACTAGTCCTCTCTCGTTCTAAGGCGGTAAATAGTTCGACCCTGTGGCTGATCTTCTACCCGTCGTGAAGACCCGCGCATCCGAGATTCTGAACAGGCACCAACAATCCACGGAGAGACGTCCGGGTTTACCCTCCCACCGGTTTCAGGATCGTCTACTCTAAGCAAGTGAGAAAAAGCTTCGAATACATCGGGAAATTCTCCGTGTCGCGGGTGCGGGACACACCGACCAACCCGGTCGATCTACTGACTACGGAATAAAAATCCCTCATGACTTGCTTACTGGTCGTTGGTAACCCCGGTATAACTCCGGACCTGTTTGAGTGACGGGCTACAGGTTGTTCGCATTGTGTGGTGGAAGGGTATCACCCCTTCTCTACTAGATGCTAACTAGTACGTACGAACCCCCCTGTCACTTTTAATGCTTAATTCAACGGACTAAGTGTGGTGACACCAGGGAGGGTCCTGATCATGAAATACCGAGTTCGCATGTGTGTGAACTGGTCAGGGTGACATTGGGTGGAGGTGTAGCTGAAGAGTGTGGGTTGATGTTGGTTTTCTGAGCAGAGTTTTCCAGGGCTTATTCGGACATGTGAGGGATGGCTCTTGGCCTCGGACCAATGGAAACTGGAAAAGGAGCGACTTCGTTCCTGGGAGTTCATTCTGGTTTGTAATGCCAAGATAGCGGTCCGAGAAGCTTGTTGACTAACTGATACTAACTACTAACTCATACCAGTACAGTGACAGATGCTATTTTTTCCGGATTCTGTAGCTCACGCTTCCTAAGAGAAAGTGGGAGAGTCCTGACAGCCTGGCTTCCTCTCTCTTCCCGTAGTGACTATCGGGGACCAGAATGAGGAACCGGTGAGAGCATCGCCGGGAAGGATTTCCACGGTCTTGGCCTCGAACCAACAGCAAGATCAGATTTACTAGAGCGCATCCCGTTCCCAAACATAGAGACAAGATTACCTTCACGCCGGCTTGGCCAACATGCCAAGAGACCTTTTTCAAGGAATCTCTCAAAGGTCTTTCCTGAGGGTAACTCGGGTGCGGGCTACTCAACAACTCGGAGCAGGCGTTTTCCTGATGCCGAACCACACACCAACAGCACACAATGATTCTTTCTCTTAGAATAGCATGTTTAGCATGGGCTGAGGCACAATGGATCTAGTATTGCCGTTTGAGGTGTTACTATCCATGTCCACATATGTCCACTCCTCTAGTGTGCGCTTAATCAACGACAAACTCTCTGGCACGACCCACACTTAAGAGGCGCGCATTAAGCGTTGCAATGCTGTTCCAGAACTTGAAGACAAAGACATTGGCAGGTAAATATCCATAGATATGAGTTTGACTGTCAGAGTCGGTCCAGACCGGCTCCTATAGATAACAATAGACCGGGATTGGCTGGGAGATAAGACACCGACACCGCCGGAGCTGTCAGCATCGGACTGAGCTGGAAGAATTACTTCCGCCATATGTATACGGGCGGTTCGAGCGGGAAAAACGGGAGGCCGAAGATCCCGTTGTGACGACCCTTACATCCCCTAAGGATTTTCACCTTATTGGTCCTAAAGTTGACCAAGCATTCTGAAGTTCCTTTCGTTTGTGTCCACCCTGGGACACACGTGCAGAATCTTGACCGTTTTTTGCAGATGTGAATGTCTTTTCTCTGCAGCTCCGCCGTCCTGCAGATCCACGGGAAGCGGTTCGAAATGCGCACGTTAGCGGACCTTGTAGTAGATCCTCCTGCATGGTGTTTATTTTCCTCTGCCAACGTGCTGAAAAAGCTCCATTCGAAGCGTCGGGTCTACATCGGAATAATAAGACATGCTCGATGTGAAGAAGCTACGGGAGATGGTCGCCGTTTGCTGGAGATCTTCGCCGACAAGCGCAGATCACCCGTGTCAAGATATCCTCGCGTAGCGGGACACTTGTCTGTTTCTTCGGCATGCATATCGGGCTCTTACAGCGATACCACTCCTTGTTGTTGCGTAAAAGTATTTCTTGTTATCCCGAATATATCTTCCGAACTTCGGAGGTTTCATACACTAGCTTTGTGTAGTCTAACAGCTGCGAACAGTATCAGGTGCAATGTTTTCTACGTACGCGCTATGTGTGGACGACAGACCGTAAAACGTTACAACAAGACTGGTAATGGCCTGATGTCCTGGACAAATGACATACGTGGAGTCCATATCAGACTATGTATCCGTCCACGTATATACCTTCCAGTGGTTGTACCGATGGGGATCACGACAGCATGATTAGATAAAGAATACTACCATGAGATAGCGCTAGAGTGTAGAGCTGAACGGATCATGAGGTGTAAGGCCTCTGTTAAGGAGAGCATCCTTCTTAGTCAGTCCGAAGACGTGTTGTTCTAGCCTTCAACGATAGTCGCGCCTAGAGAGCATATTCGCTCAGGGATCTGCCTAACCTGATTACAAGGTGTGGTCGTTTTGGCGCCAGCCTATCGATCTGGAGTCGCTTGATGGAACGCTCAGCCGCAAAGCTGACACTCAATCCCAGGAAGGTGTGATTGAAGGATCTGCAGCCTCTCAGAACTCCACTATAGACTTACAAGGATAACCCTTAGGGGAGTCTGATTGGATATCTGGCCGAACACAAGAAAAGAAGGAGCTTGGCATCAGCCCTGGGCTGTGTCGCTTTTGTTTCTGTGTCACAGTAATTGTAGATGCCATGATTGTTAAGTGACCGCAAACTATACATGATTACCGCCGTCTTCATTTCGCAGCCGAGCATGTTGTCTCCTTTCGATAAATCGTCTATCGTCGTTGGACCTTTTACCATCTGATTGCGAGACGCGATAATCCCACGATGGGCTTTAAGCATCATCTTCGGTCTTGCTTGGACGTTTCAGACGTCCCGCTTATCACATGTTTCCTCTTTCCATGGGCGTGGATAGTCCGATGCGTACAGAATCCTGGGCCTTGTTCCAATATAGCACTATGTCTCACTCGGTTTCTTGATTCGTTGTGGGCACAATCGAACAGGAGTGTTAGCAAGCCAAGAATAGGACTTCATTCTGCTCAATACGGATACCACGGCCCACGGAGAGGGCTGTAAGTATCCATCCTTTCGCAACTGGCCGGTATTCTAGACTTTCTTAATGTCATATGGTAGGACATCCACACTAGTTCCCAATGGTTTACTCACTAAGCATCTGCTAATTGAATATCATTATGCACCATTTGGAACCCGCCCCAATTCTCAACTAACAAGCGAACTCCACGACGGCCAAGGATTCGCTCCATGTTAGAGACAGATTCAACAGGAAAATGGCGCCATTCATTCCATTTTGGAAGTCCGTAGTGACATCGTTTGTCTATATCCCCTTTGTCTGTCCTGCTCCATATGCCACCATCGCGGTAACCGTCGTTAAGCCCCCTACTTTCACACCTTGGCCTTTGCACACATTCCGCACGAACAAGTTGCCTTGTAGGTGTACCTTTTCTACTGCTGGTGTAACTGTGATCACATAGAACAAAGACTTATTGCCCTGGCATATTGCACTTCAGCGCTCCTCCTAGAAGTGGAATTGTTTGAACGATGCGGAGCAGATACGATTAACAAAAGTCCAGCAGAATGGTGGAGGTTTGGTGACAGCCTTTGTCCCTTAGCTGTACTAACAGGTCAGTTCCGCCACCTTACGCGAAAAGATATTTCTCAGGGCCACATACTTTCTATAACGAAGTGAGGGTGGTTGACTTTATGGTCTATTTCTCATATCTTGGTGATGGAGGTAGTAGTCCTGAGGCGCTCAATCAACGGTAGGTTAAGTCCCGGACTTAGCAAGAGATGTGCGATTATGCCCACGTAGAGGGGTAACTAATAAAAATGATAAGACAGGTATGTGAAAGAGAACTTCACTTCAGTCATAATCATATGAATCGTCGGCTTTGCCGTAATGTCGTAGCATATACTACACATATAGCAGCAGAGTAGGTAGGACACAGAGTGGCCCAGAGTTCGCCTATTCCCCTGTCATGAAGTTTGATCTAACAAATAGCGGAATGCAATTTAGAACGATCGCGAACAGAATTCATACCTCCCTCCAATCCTACACATTTCCCTCCGATTACCAGGCATATCTGAATTGAGCCCTCTCCCAATCCGTCAGATCTAAAAGATCCGTCTCTACAATTCGATGCTCGCCAGTACTCTGAGAGGCCGCTGACTCAAGTGCCCGTTTATCCCGGCGCTTGTTTTCATTCAGCAGATAGAACATGAGGGCCGCTTCAACTGAGATCATCATGGACGAGGTAACGAAATATGCACGGAATCCGGTAGGATAGGTTGGTGCTTCATGCGATAGAAAGAATTGCGGCGTGATAATTTGGCCCACGCAGTAGCCGACGAAAACCATAACCTGGAATGAGTGGAGTTGAGTCAGATAGCTATCAAGGATACCTGGAGATGTCAAAGACTCGCGAACTTACACTGACGGTCATTTTCTTGGTGAATCCAGCAATGTTGGACGATATCAGGGACATGCACATTATATAGGATACCGTACAAGTCAGCAGTGAATATACAGCACCCAAGCGCGACATTTTCCGATCGGTCGGTAGAGCTGCTCTCTTGTAAGTCATAAGTCAGTAGTATGCCAGTGTTCGAAGCTTACTGTATAACAGAACACTGCCCACAAGCACGCATACATTGCTAAGAATCATGGCAATACATCTGCCCTTACCGATCCACGAACATACAATACCCCTAAAGTCGTGAGCAGGCCACCAGGAACGATGGGGTTTTTAGGACTTACGCAAGTAACACACTGACAAGCTGGACGGCATGTTCTGGCATCGCGACAACAGTGGACTCGACACTTGAAAAACCAAGGCCCGTGAGAATAATCTTGTTAAATGCGTTTAAACCGCCTCCGGGTATACACTGTAAAAATACAATGGAGAACAGCATCCACGCCTGAGGATCGCGGAGGGCTTCCTTGACTTGATAAACTTTGTATTGTCGATTGTGAAGACCCGCGTGGTTGTGAAGCACCTGTATTTGCCAGTGTCAATCACCATGGAACTGAAAGCGAGCATGCACAAGAAGGAATGTTCCCACCCGAACAACAGCAATCTTCCTCTCCCGAGGTGTCAAGAACCACGCCGACATGGGTGAGGAGGGCATGGTGAAAAAGACTATGATCCCCCACAGCATCGTGATGGGACCAAAGATAAGATATAGATACTGATCTAGTCTCAGCAAGGCAATCCGCTTGACAGACAAAAGGAAATCTTTAATCATACCTGCCATTGGGACAGTTTTCCATGCACATGGCCGATGCCGTTTGAGACACCATCACCAATAAATGCGCCAATTGGTCCACCAGCCCACCAAATACATGAACGCAGGGCATGCTCATTCTTCGTGAAGTATTGACTGACTAATAGGGTGAATGCAGGATTGTTGGAAGCTTCGAAGAGGCCTAAGAAGAACCGATTCACGGCGAGTGTTGCGAAATTAGTCGACGCGGCAGTTGTGGCGACACAAAGTCCCCACATGAAGATCATGGACCCTATCCACTTGCCGATAGGAAGCTTTTGCATGAAGATCGAATTTGGGTATTGCCAGAACAGGTATCTATAGCTCTTAGTCAGTCAGCACGCCCTAGGACAAAGACTGTTGATTCATACCCAAAATAGAAGATCGATGATGTCCAGCTATACTGTTGGCCCTTCAGGTTCTATTTGAAAACTGTAAGCTTTCCCTGTTAATCACTGCAAAAAAATGTTTCCATCACTTACCAAATCTGTTCTCAGTCCATAGACTGCAGCAGTGGATAGGATACCTTTGTCGATGAAGGAAAGGATATAGCTCACAGTCATCTGTCAATAGGGTTCTGTCAGCAGCGAACCAGAGACCAGATGTTCCATCGCAGTTACCATTGGGACAATGATCAAGTCAATCTTCCAGCGGACGACAGACGCTTCCTTATCGGTGAACTCGACATCTATCTCTCCTGACTCCCCGTTGAATATTTTGATAGCGTCATCGTATCCGTGGGGTTGCTTGGATCGTTCGACATCCGCTCGTGGGCAACTGGAGGCAGCGACATCCAGGGCCTTGGAACTCATGTCTGCCTGCACTTCGCCCAAAGTTTCCAAAAAGCGGGATTTATTGACATGGCAATCTAATATATAAGGACGGTGAGTATAAGGGGGTGTCAGAAGTCGGGGTTTTATGAAACTCCGACAAGCTTTTAATCAGACTCACAAGACTGTTTTACGCACCGGGCAAGGGTCCAAGACATTCCCCGCACAGTGTCCACATCATCTTCACATCTCACTGACTGAATGAATCTAGTTATCCCATGTGGAGAACAGCGGGATCGGCGCGGGCCTTTCTGAGAGGCAAATCATCCTTCTTCTGTGGTGGCTACTCCGTACTGACAGGGATGAATAAGGGGTTTGCAGAGAGAGCATGATAAAGAGGGTCGGCTCTTCCCGATGGGTCGGCAAGCTACCGATGGCCTTCCAAGCCGTCGGGAACCTGCCGATGCTGCTCTATCATCAAACAATTGACAAAATGTTTTTATAAAACACTTATACTCGCTATGAATTCGACATTCATTGATTGAGAAACATACAATCCGAAGTTAAGATAAGAAACGAAAACCAACGTGGAAGATCTCCTAATTCTCTCTTCTGCCTATGCCAAGCCCTAATCTTTAACGCCAATATGCCAAGCGAACTAAGCGGCGACAATTATCAACATGTCGTGGTGCACGGGTTGCCCTATGACCGCGGTTTTTCGCATGGACAGCAGGTCAAGGATAAGATTCTGCGGAATATTACTCATTATAAACGGCCAGGGAATCTTATCTCATGGTGAGACACAACGCCCAACCATCTCCCTTCGACCTGCTCATACTATAGTAGGCCCACCGCACTGAGAATTATTCGGGAATGCTATATTCCAGGTTTGGAAAAGTATTGGTTATCGGGCCTCAAAGAAATGCGTGGCGTCGCCGACGGTGCAGGAGTGGACCTGGAAGATATAATCTTATTGAATGCACGATATGACCTCTCACACATTAGCAATCCTTCTACAACGTGCGATGACCCAACTCGAAGTCTTCATCAGTTAACCTCGGAGGCTGAGGATAAGCCTTATTATCCGTCGTATCCACGAGCGTCTTCTGAATGCACTAGCGCGATTATCCTATCCGAAGCGACCGGCAATGGGGAAGTATACACGGCCCAAAATTGGGATATGTCAGATCGGCTCTACAAGGAAGACGGTATCATCTACCTAGAGGTTCACCCGCACCCTTCAGAGAATCTACCGTCCTTGTTCCTTGTAACCGAGGCAGGCCAGCTGTGTCGATCAGGAATGAACTCGGATGGGCTCGGGCTATGTGCAAATTCACTCTGCAGCTCAATTGATGCAATACCCTTCTCGCTTGATACTGGAGTGGGGAAAGGGGAAATGCCGGCCATTCCTCCGTCCTCAGCTCTACGACGACTATTCCTAGAAAGCCCTAGCTATGCCGACGGTCTCAAGCGGGTCGCCAGAACACCCCGTCACGTTTCCTGCAATTTGATGCTGACAACCGCAGATAATATGGGAATCTGTTTAGAGATCACTCCCAGAATCATATTCAGAATATCTGGGTCAGCTGGCTCCGATACGCCGTATATCCTACATAGCAACCATTTTAAAACGCAATCCTTCTTGTGTCAGTCCGAGATCCAGGATACTTTAGCCGGGGGCAGTTCTTGGTATCGTGCCGACCGGCTAGAAGTGGGCATCCGAAGAAAAGCGCTCATTGGTTTTCTTACGGAGTCCGATATTATGAATGCATTCAAGGACCACGCTGGATATCCTCACAGTCTCTGTGAGCATTCGGCCCGGAAGGCAACTGAGGGCCCGTTTGTGCAGCCAGGTCGTCCGAATCCTTATTCTGGTTCGACATGCACAGTCAGCTGTGTTATTTATAACCTCACCAAGAGGTCGATCAAAGTATGTAAGGGGCCTCCATGCAGGGGGAACTTTCAAGAGTTTGCCCTAAAACGGGCATTTGAGTCTAGGCGATAAATGAGATGCAAAATGTGCATACATTGGGAATGGAACAGTATTCCGCCTTCCTATTTAGTCAGGGGATGGACTCACGTGGTCTCCATCTGCATGTCGATGGACCATTTAGGAAATTGGTATGGAGCGACTTCACGAAGATCGTTCCTTAGACGAGCGTTGGATTACTCAATGAGGTCGCATTGGGGAGTGAAGAATGGTGGGGGCGCCCCGTTTAGTGCGTGAGCTGATTTGTCTAATGGCCTGGACCCTTTAATACTAAAATAATCCCCCAAAACCAACCAATTCTTCGATTCTCCACTTGATCCTGTTATTCAACGCAATCCAACATTTTCTTGCTCACCACCCACTATTTACTACGTGATTGTTTTCAATGAATGATCCGGGGAATCTCTCATCTTCCAAGCGAACTCGGGCACCCATCGCGTGTCTGCGCTGCAAACGACGAAAAACCAAAGTACACTCGAAACCCCTGACTGTAATACTCTCATGTCGTAGTACTAACCTCACGTAGTGCAATGGGACGCGTCCAGTATGCACGCCATGTCAAAAGGCGAGAGCTTGTATATATATGCACCTTTGAAATGAACCATGTTTGTCCAACTGACGACTGAAGCTTGCACCTGGGCAGGAGTAAGCCATATGGGGGCCGATATGGGTGAAGAGTACGCCAGCCTCCTACAGTATACCCGAAGTTTGGAGAGCAAAGTCGCCGAGTTGGAAGGTCGTGCCCAGCGCAATATCACCCCGGCGTCGGAGCACCAAGTGACATCGGTAACAGCCGAGCTGTCAACCAATGTGGCCCTGCTAAGTATGAATGCCACGGCCGAACCTTTCTTCGTCGGCGCGACCGCGGGCTTTTCTGTGTCGAAAATGGTGGAAGGGATATTGTCTCAATCGCCGTTTCCACACCCAGCGCTTGACTCAATCGCATCTTCAAGCATGCAGGCTACCAACGATGTTTGTCCGCCCACGAACAATCACACTAGACCCGATCCCCAGGTCGAGCGGAAGCTAGTGGATATTTTCTTCAGCCGAGTTCACCCCCGATACCCATTTCTAGACAGGTTCAGCTTTGAGGAGTTCTACCAATCCTACCAACTGTCTAAGGATACAAGTCGGGTTAGTCCATCCAAGCCGTTCCACCTTCATATGGTTCTCGCAATCAGCGCCCGCATTATGCAGCTTCATCCGGAAATGGGCGGGAACATCAACCCGGAGTTTTACTATTCGAACGCTACTCGATATGTTGATGAGGCACTGCAGGTTCCTGGGCTAGAGAGGATTCAATCATTACTTTTGCTCGCGCTATACATTCTTCGTACCCCGGGTAGTATTTCTAACTTAGGCGGCTGGCACATCATTGGATTCGCGGTTCGGTATGCAGTAGAATTGGGAATGCACCGCAACATCAAGTGTGGCGGCCCACGAGCACAGGATCCATATCGTATTGAGATTCGGCGACGAGTGTTTTGGAGCGCTTATGTTCTTGACCGTGCTGTATCCTTGACTCTAGGACGTCCGTTCGCCCTGTCGGAAAATGATATCGATGTTGATGTATGTCATTCGCTCAGTTGGAGGCATCATACCGGTTGGCTAAATCATAATCTACTTATCAGTTACCTGTTGCTCTGGAACAAAGCCCTGTCAGCGGAAAGGAAATTCAATACGACCAGTCCTCTGCGGCACTTACTGAAACAAAAACCTCGAACCTATCCTCCTTCGTACACTTATGTCGGCTTAGGCGACTGGAGAGCAGGATAAAGCAGGAACTTTACAGTGCTAGCAGCCCGGCCACCATGCCGGACTATACCTATGATACAATAATCGACTCTTATCGACAGGAACTCCTCGAGTGGTTGAACAACATACCCTTTTTTACACCCGATGGTAAGCTACAGGAAGGCTACTCTCTGTATGATACCCCAGAGTTCTTCCGCATACAATACAGCAAGGCTCTGCGCATGCTTCTACAACACCGAATCACCCATTTTACCTCCGAGACGAACTCTCCCAAGGATAAAGAATACCTAGCATTAAGTGCTAGAGCCGCTGGAGACATTTGCCAATACTATAGAACGTTACACCAAAGAAGGCCTTTGGGGTGGAACTTCCTCGCTCTGCATTCCATCTTCACAGCAGGTCTAACATTGCTATACTGTATCTGGGCAGAGAGGGAGCATGCAGACTTAGCTCGATTCGAAGACATTCGCTCATGTTCTAACGTTCTCTTTGCGATATCCGAAAGATGGCCGACAGCCACGAAGTTCCGCGACATATTTGAGGTCCTGGCGAAACGAATGGTAGATCTAGTGTCTCTGTCATCCGTCCCCCACAGTGGTTTGGACGACGCACCTTTTCTACCGGATGCTAGGATTTCGCCTGCTGGGGCTCTGCAAGAATCGACAGGGTTTCCGGCAATGAATCAAGACGACTTCTGGGCCATGCTTGATGAGCTGGTGGATGACGACTATATCCGCAGTCAATTTCAATTGAACGGTGTAGAGAGCTCATGGGGCCTTTTCGACAGCTAACGTGTTATATGTCAGCTTTATGGTCCGTGAAGCTTTTCAACATGCGTAAAGGAAGACGTCTGGCACTGTATTATAGAGCAGCAAGGTATGTATTCTAACACCTGTACGATAGTCGCAGGTTACAATTGAATAAACTTTTACCGTGTATGAACACTTTCTTGAATTTATCGTAGACGTTTCTTAGGCTGCCTTGATTGGCAAATCCCTCTATGCCATGAACCATGAATCACTACATATTAAACAAAGAGCCGCCCATCTATCAGAGCCGACCGATCACCCACTCTTTGCAGGAAGAGAGAGATCGAGGAAAACGGGCAATAGAAAAGGAAAAGGGGGAAAAGAAAAGAGAAATCAAAACTCCAATATAACATGCTAGTTCGTGCCACCATACCTGAACGCCGCTCCATGAAAAGCTCCAGATCCATTTCAATGCTTCAACGTTTTCTTCTCCATGGAGAATAGGAATAACGCCAGTGCACTATTACTAGCCTACCTTAGGCTCAATCCACTGTCATAATACCATGTTCCTCCCTAAGACGCCGTTGCTCAGACAATGACCGTTATGCTTGACGTCAGTCAGCCACGCCCTTAGTGTCGTGGAGCATAGCGTCAATATCATAGACGGTCTCATTGCCACTCTGGCTGCCACTCCGGTTCCCGCCATTCCGGATCGGGGTCAGGGTTAATCCAGGCCGTCTGGTCTTGGACCGGGTTTGCTTCGGCGTCTAAAGCTCTTTTCAGAGCGATCTGATGTTCTTGTTCTTCCGGCGAAAGCGCAGCAAATGCGGCGGTATTGGCGTCCCATTGCGCTACGCACTCCTTGTTCCAATTGCACTGCTCAACCTCTCCGTACACCGGGTGGTTATGTCGTGGATGCTTAGAGGGCCATCCGGAGGCGTGGTAATGGTGCTTGATCAAGGCGTTGCGGGAGTTATGATTCCCGCTATCGGAGTGGCCTTGACCAGCTGCAAATGCCTCGACGGTGAGGACGAGAAACCCTCCGACAAGCTTGGACTCGGGAATATCATGGAAGGTCTTCCATGTTACCTCGTGCCCCGCGTTGATGCTCATCTCGGCCAGCACCGCCGCTGTGAAGGCAGAAGGTCCTGTTCCACTGATGATATCATCGAACTCCAACTCCAACTCGCCGATGGGCTTTCCTTGTTTGACGGAAAGCTCATTTAGCCACTCCAGGATATGATTGACCAAGCGCATCATCACAGGCTGCCGTGGTTTGGCCATAAAAGTCCACTGGCAAAACGACTGCGACTTCTGCCCGAGAATGGGATGATCATTGAAACCGGGTTCATCAATCTCGACTCCAATTACCATATCAATGTCGTGCTCATCGTAGCGCTCCGGAATAAATCGGTCAATTGGTCGGAGAGCCTCGACGTCAATGTCGGCCCAAACTCCGCCGTCCACGTACATGATCAGATATCGCAGTAGGTCGGCCTTGATAATTTGTGCCGTGAGGGTGCGATATGTGTCCACAATGTCTGGGCGATTGAACCCGTCAGGGCCAAAGTGGGTTTCAACGTAGTAAAGATCATTTTGATCAGTCAGTACTTCGTATCGATAGCCGGGGTTCTTGGACGTCCAGCTACGAGCCACGGTAAGGTCGCGCTCCTCAAACTCGAAGGGAGCAACCTTCCATGATTGCCAGATCTTCTTAGGGAAAAACCGGTGGGTTTCACAGGATCGGTAGGATAGACCATCACTTAGCTCGCTAAACGTGTCCGTCATAGAAAGATAAGACACAAACAAGATGGCCGCGAGGCATCCGGGGATGATCCTGCGGATCTGTCTCGGCAGGCAAACTCCGGACATTGAGGATGTCATTGATTATTCCGGAGACGCATAACCCAAGAATATCAATGGATGGAGACCCGGGAGAAAAGGATACCCTCCGACGTTTATGAGCTTCGCGTCACGGACCATGCGGAGATTGCTATCTCGTGTCCCCGCCGCTCAACAAGATTTTTGTTGGATTATCCTTACAGCTTCGTCTTAATTTCGCTAGTTTTAGTTATCCCCGTTAGCGTGCCTGGCCTCGTTGGTGCTGAGTGGCTGTGTTTTAGCATGTATCCTGCCCGTGCTGCATCCATGGACATCATTAAGCTCATTTGGGGTAAAGTCCAGATCCATTTAGTGCGCCACTGGAGCCGCTGCGCACGACGCTATTGGTAGCGTGCCTCTTTGACTGGGTCGACGCAATTCCCACAGTGCCGGGGGGTCTGGGGTAAGCCTCGGCTCCAGGGTTACATTGAGAGCCAAGTATGGACCCCGACGCATGTGTCTTGGTCGCTAGAGGACGATAAGACTCTACGAACAGATCCCTAGCTGACGACTGCTCTATTTAGTTCACAGTTGGCCGGGTGTTATTGGCCACAGGATTTCCTCGGAATTCTCGACCTCATCACCGCATGTGATGTGTGATGCCCTACTCCAGCATTACGTCTCTTATCTGGGTGTAAATTGGTCATTGCCTCTTCTCATTCTCCATTCCCCAGTCTCCGCACGAGCCGGGTCAGATCTCCCGTCTCTGAATCCGCGCGGACCAGGATTATCTCCGCCCTCAAATACCACTTTTCGTCATCCTTCCGTGCGGGCGATTGTGCTGGCCCAGTTCCCCGGGCCATTGAATCGCCATAATGACCAGCTACCACGAAGACAGTGCTGTTGGTGACATCCCCAAAATGCGTACAGTAGATCTGGAGGGCACGTTAGAAAAGGAATATTGGAAATCGCGCCCAACGTCCCCGATCCGATCTCTTCCTACGCGGGCCGCTCAGTGGTGTGTTGATCACCTCCGGCCGGCATTCCTGACCGGAATTGGTGGCCACAACAGCCACCAGAGCAGGCGTACCGCTTACCTAGACGGACTTCGAGGCTTTGCAGCCTTTCTGGTCTACTGGGGTCATCATGAGCTGTGGGCTCACGATGGCATCGGGGCTGAGATGATTTTTGAGAATGCCTATGGCTACCAGAAGAAACATTACTTCGTTGCCTTCCCCGGCGTGCGCCTCTTCTTTTCGGGTGGTCACTTTGCCGTGAGCGTCTTTTTCGTGCTGTCAGGTTATGTGCTGTCGGCCAAACCACTCTCGTTGATCAGAGCTGGCGACTATCTTCAACTAGGTGATAACCTGGCCTCTGCCTTATTCCGGCGCTGGTTACGACTGCATATCCCCGTCATTTGCACCACCTTCGTGTATATGACATATCTACACCTGTTTCGCATCCACGCAACTCCCGAGATCAAATCAACTTACGGGGAGGAGCTATGGAATTGGTATGTCGAGCTGAAAAACTTCAGCTTCGTCTTTCGCACTGGTGGCGAGCCCTGGTTCACCTATAATTTCCATTCGTGGTCTATCCCCGTCGAGTTCCGCGGGTCTATCGTCATCTACACGGCTCTCCAGGCATTTTCGAAATGTCGACCCAATGCACGACTGTTGTGTGAACTCGGATTGATCTTCTACTTCATGTACATCGCTGACGGCTGGTTCTGCGCGCTCTTCATGTCTGGTATGCTGCTCTGTGACCTGGATCTCCGTGCCGCCAGGGACGAGCTTCCTGACGTGTTCATGATGCTGGAGCCGTTCAAAGAGGGAATTTTTTATGCAATGTTGTTTATCAGCATGTACCTGGGTGGTGTACCATCCCGGACTTGGGAGGAACAATTCCTGCGAGAGTCTCCGGGGTGGTACTATCTATCCTACCTGAAGCCCCAGGCAGTCTTTGATTTCAAATGGTTCTATCTATTCTGGGCCGCGACCTTCCTGGTGGCATCAATTTCGCGGATCCACTGGCTGAAAAGCTTCTTTGAAACCCCTTTCAACCAGTATCTTGGCCGCATCTCGTTCGCATTCTATTTGGTCCACGGACCCGTCCTCTGGGTATTGGGGGATCGCCTTTATGCCGCGGTGGGTTGGGTTCGGGACTCGCATGAGACGACCTGTCCTGGGTGGATTAATCGCTTCCCTCTGCCCAAAGTCGGCCCACTTGGACTGGAATTGAACTTCTTTGCTCCCCACTTTCTTTTGCTGCCGGTGACGCTTTGGCTCGCGGAGATTGTGACCAAATTCGTCGATGAACCCAGCGTCCGGTTTGCACAGTGGTGCTATCGGAAGACGCTGGCTCCCGCAAACCAATCATAGTATAATTCTTGCATATATATAGAAACAAACTTTGATATTTTCTTCGTGATTCAAGAGTTTTCTTCGTAGTGCCAGCGATCGGTATCTTTCTTCCTGCTTGGCTTCCCTTGTGATCAATTTGTTATCGCTCGGAAGACGATCAGTTAGCAGTCGTAAAGGATCCACCACGGACCAATTTCCGCTTCCGATACAAGTGGGAGAGGGGAATCAAATTAAAAATAAAAATAAAAATAAAAATAAAATAACCACGCCGGCAGGAATTTCATTAATTAAACTAGGACTTGCGTATACCCACAGCTATCACATGTATTTCTAGTTTTCTCCTTCTAATGCAGTGGATCCTCCCAATACCCCAGACGGGGGATGTTCAGTGGTTGGAACCCCGGGGAAAGGAAGCTCGACCAAATCTTAAAAGACGCCACTAAGTGGAACTAACAACCATGGTTACATGACGAGTTGGCCCCAGACCCTGGACACTGGAGAGGAGAAAACACGGCTGAGATTGAAAAGGATGGGATGAAAAAAAATAGCGCACGCGGGAGAAAAAAAGTATCCAAACCTGCATCGTGCCCTAATTTGCCTCCCAACGCGGTTGGTGTCTTCCTGTTAGCTCCAAGGAACCCTCGTACAATAGGCTGATGTTTGCTCGACTATCGGAGTTGAATTTCCTGCTACCCCTCTTTCGTTAGTCATGCTGGCGAAAGGGTTGAAGCGCATCGTCCCCGTGGTTGGCGTGGTGCTGGTCCTCGTTGTGTTAGGGCTTCAATTGTACCATCGCAACTATCTCAATCGCAATAGTAGTCTTCCTTTCGGTCATTCCTTTCCAAAGCCGGATCCAAGCCCAAGTCCGGATGCTAGCGGACAACCCTGGGGTCAGCAATATGAACAACAACAATATGGGGACCAACACACGGGTCTCGATGCATCTTCGGACCCCAAGATAGACATGTCCATGACCCATACGGAGCTGTACTCTGTTTCGACACCGGACAAGAAGTTGTTCAAAATCGACTTTAGTGGCCGACAGGCCATCAATCCTAGTATTATCCCCCATCCCGAGCAGCCGAATACATGGATCATCACGGCGCAACTGCACAAGCCTGCCGATAAACGCAAGAGCTCGGTCTGGTTCGCCGAACTGGTGTGCGACGCCGTCTTCCGGGATGGCGGGCGAACCCTAGGCTGTGTTGAGCCTCCCTTGATTCTTCCCATCGCCGCGACGGTCGGCGACAGTAACAACTGCTTGGGCGATCTGTCGTATTTCACGCTCAACATTGGACCTCACGATGCGCGTGTCTTTTATGGGCCCGAGGCACCGTATGCTGTCTACGGGTCCAACTCCCAATTCACCTGCTTCGGACAATGGATCCATGACTTCCGACCACTGGTCGACTGGAAGGGGGACATGGATATCTTGTCTGATAATGGGTTCCGCCAGGCCACCGAGTTGCAACGTCCGCTTCCCTACGGGGCCGTCGAGAAGAACTGGTTTCTCTTCTGGGACGCTGCAGGACAAGCGTATGTCCATTACGATGTAGCTCCCAACCGAGTCTTCGCGCGACTGGAACTTGACGGTTCAGTCGGTCCAGACTTGGCACCCCTTGCGGCTGCGATCGACCGGCAATGTTTACAGCGACACCTTCCGGCCTTGAAGGACGCGGAGTTGGAGTCGATTCACCAAGCGACCAACTCTCTGACTATCACCCTATGCCAACGATCGGATCCGCTGTGCCAGGCGACCGATCTCAATACGTTCATCCTCACCATCTTTCAACACAAGAGTTTCTATGCATTCCATAGCGTGTACGAGCCATATGTCATGCTTTTCCGCCGGTCGGCTCCCTTCGATGTCCATGGCATATCGACCAAGCCCCTCTGGATCTCAGGTCGTGGCACGTCTGGTCATGGAAAGAAACCAAAGGCGCTGACTGCGGGAGAGTCAGAGGCCTGGGATCACACGGAGATGTTATACGTGACTTCCATCAGCTGGAAAGCACAGGGCAACAAGTACCATGGCTACTTGGACGATGTGATGTTCATCGCCTTTGGTCGCGAGGATGAAGATACGGCTGGAATTGATATTGTCGCTGGTGATTTAATGAAGGATATAGGGCTTTGCGGGATGTTGTGATTTTTTCGATTCCCCTTCAGTTTTCCTTGTTTGATTTCCCCTTTCTTGATCTCCTTGTATGTATCTCTAATTCTTTTACCTTTTCCTCCTTTTTCTTTTGTTCAACATCTCGGTGATTGATTGATTGGATGTTATATCTTGCAATCACCTCAACACTACAGAGTTCACACCTTTTCACATTATCTTACATACTTCCCCTCAATCCACTATACCACCCTTCCACAAGAGCAAGCGATTATCCGACATCAAGATAAACTTAAGTTCGATCAGCATACCCACATAATAGAGTCACGATCGTCAGATTGACATGAAGATCACTATCGGATGATAACCTTAGTAGACGGATGAAGAGCCGACCTTCTGGAATGAGCTTATCTAGCTAGCATGGCTACAACTAGTGGGGAGGTTCGCGGCGTTGCAATCCTTGTCGTAAGTGACATCGTGGTAGACCTGGTGTTTTGCCGCGGGCCGAGAGTGAAGCTTTTATATATCTCGGCTTAGTGGTATACGGGTGGGAGATCCGAGGGAAGTAAGGTACCAGGATGGGTTTTGTTATGTTTTATTATTCCCGGAAATGACATTCTAGATATTTATATGATGTTACAATGAAGATGAGGAGAAATATACTGGCAACTGTGATTGTTTGCTGGATGTATGATAACTGAAGAGAAATTCACCTGACATCTCGGGGATCCGAGATGCTAACCCCGTTTAGGTCAGCCGAGGGACCTCGGAATTTCTGCACCAGACGCGGGGGAGGCCAGGGAATATATAAAGTCAGAAGAAGCGAGAAGTTAATTCGAACCTGTAGAATGTAGATATAACAAGCACAAGATCAAATCTCAACAAATCTCCCCAGAATTCTCGCGTGGTGGTCATCAGTGTCGCCTGTATTGCGAATCGTGATGTAGCATGCCATGCCGATGTCGGATATTGACCTCCACAATAGCTATCGGGTACAAATAGTGCCCCGCAATTCACCACTACAATACCGATAGGAGTCTACCGATACGATAGGATGTGTTCCTGCTCTACTTCTGTCGAGTAGGCGATTTCCCTCACTGACCAGTAATCGAGGTCTTAGACTAAAGGATCACAACTGGCGGTATTTGAAGGTCCGATACCCAGTGGGTGGTTGGCTTGGATCATACTCGACATATATGATCTACGGTTGATAACATATATGCCAAGAGCTGAAATATCCCCCACTTCGCGCACTGATCGATCTATCCGCTGAGATACTACAGAGTATGATAGGGTGTAAAAAGATTGTGTGGATTCATGTGGATGTGGTTGTATGTCATATCCCTTTTACGGATCTTGCCAGCTGTATACAAAACATAATAGGTCCACAAGTTCCACTCATGATCTTTAAGCGAACCTCTCTACTAGGGGTCTCTCGCACCCTATCGCAGTACAACCTGGTAACCGCAGATGTTTTGATTGGATGTAGCAGTGATATTGACTGAGCTGAAATGAGTAAGTTTGGTATGTACATACAGGAGCTGAAAATATGACGCGAGCAACTGCCGATCTCACTTCCTACTATCGGTATAAGTATCTACTGTTCTTCCTGTCTCCGAATCTTCTTTAACCATACCTTGCAAACCTTGACACATCTCTCCAAAATGCCTGTATGTTATGAAGTAACACGATAATCGTTGACTTCACAGTTTAGTGCTGACATGGCTTGATTAGGTAATCGTTTACGTTGCAGACCGTGAAATGTTTCGCGACGATGACTCCATTTTCCACGAGTAAGTTGATCTATGATGTCTGGGACCTTGGTAAGGGCTCTTTTATCAATATTATACTATAGGATCCTTGCAAGCCATGGCATCCAGAAAGGAGATTACGAGGTTGAGTTGTATGCGACTTTTCCAATGCTAATCTTTGATGAGTAAGTATTGACCTTTAGATAAAGGAGAGGGTGAAATTAGGGAAAATCAGCAGTTCCAATAATAATCGAACTAACTGATCGATTAGATTGAGCGATGATGTTATTAGCGAACTTGAGACAATAGAAGTAGTGCAAATCGAGCGGGTAGATTAGATACGCATCTGAATATAATATCAATCTTCCCTTTTAATTCGCGTGCTATGAGTTATGGTATGAGCGATAACTCACTAGAGCTATTATAATGTTTAGTGGTGGCTTGTTTAGGCTCATAAATCCATCAACAGGTGTCCCAAAGGTGGGGTCGGTTAGTGCAGTCGGATATAGACACTAGTCTTCTGTATAGGCAAGCAACGTTATATTCTCATCTATAACGTGGCTCTATATCGACTCCAAAGTCCTCTGGTCGGCGGATAATATCACACTACTTACTGATTTTAGTCTACTGGAGTGACCTAGTCCAAGCTGTTGATGCATAGACAAAGAGTTAGGGTTAGGTAGCCAGACTGGGGCCGTGACATGTTTGCAGTATCTTGAAGGCAGCCATTTTTCGTGTACCTGAATATTTCGAGGCATTTATACCCCTCAATTTCATTGAAAATAGTTTGCCCGATACATTGGATCTACTCTTGGATCATGTCAACGCGTCGGGTCACGTGTTGTAAACAAAGGACAGTCGCTTAGTAAGCGCTTGCAGTCTCTGTCACGAATTCCCTTCTATGTAAATGAGATATGGATGCAATGCAACGAAGGAGACTTGCCAAGAAAGTTCATCCTGTATTTGAAGTTAGGGCCAGTGGATCTGATCCTAGACGAAAGACATTATCCCTTTCTACACCATCTACACATTCTTTCCACCGGCCGTGCCGGTACTCCGCACTATAAAGTTTTCACGTAAAATCTCGTTGATCTGAATATGTTCAGATTATGGTCATCTATATACAAAGGATTATATTAAGATAGACAGTAACGTCCAGAGAGCTGGACTATGTATACATTCACGGTAGTAATCATAACAAACACCACACAGTTAAGTATGGCCCTTAAGGCTTTGACAGCTGTTCTTTCCGGAAGAAGAGGATGTAACCGGCACTGTAATCATCACACGTTAGCGATCGTTGTATATAACAAAGTTCATAAGATGTGAATAACTTACCAGACCAACAACTGACAAAACAGAGCAACCCAGAACCAGGCATTCGCAACCGCACTCCCACCAAAGGTAGGATCAGGCGAAACCGGCCCTGGGCCCACATTATTAGGGGCGAAGGCTCTCGCGCAGATCGTAGCGATAGAACCAAGGACTTGAGAACAAACAAGACAGAAAAGCATGTGCATGCGAGTCAGGGTTTGCAAGAGGATGATACCGAAGCCGAGACCCTGGATCGAGTCCAGCACGCCGAGCCAGAGCCAGACACTTCGGGAGACGAGCGCGCCGCCGGTATATCCTCCTGTCACCCAAGGGAGGTAGTAGCCAATGCCAGACACACCCCACCAGATTTGTGCCCAGCGGGGAGCTCCGAGGCCACAGGCGAACACGGGGAGGAACCAGCTGTGTGATTTGAAGTAGCGACTGACGACGAATAGGAAACCTGCCCATACGAAGCCGTAGAAAACAACACAGAGGATGACGATTTGCCAGTGATGTGCGTGGTGGGATGTCCAGAGGACTGCAAAGAGACACAGTTAGTTTGGTCTGATATGATGGAAACCGTTATACAGAGGTCAACTTACACTGCCAGTTGCGGCCGTAGGGGGCGCTGAGGAAGAAGTTCTGAAGGATGACCGCGACAAAGTTCCAGAGGACGATCTTACGACGGAACACGGATTTGTAGAAGGAAGCGACCTTGCCAGGGGTTTGACGGTAATAGTTGGGCAGGCCGAATGTCAAGAGCAAACCAATTCCGAAAAGGGCGGCGGCAATGGGGTAACAGATGGCACTGTGAAAGTATTAGTTAGCTAGTGAAATTAACCAATGAGATCAATATAACCTACCTCATCTTCCAAGAATTGGAGATATTGTTTGTAGGAGTCAAGAGACCCTCACTTTGTGCCTGCGACAGGGTTGAACCCCAGTACCAGAGAGCAATAACATAGGCGGACTGGATACCCTGAATGAGACATGCACGGAAGATCCATGTTTCCACAGGTGCACCACCTTCATCACCGAAGTTTAGCGCGAAGAAGAAAGAACCACTAGACGAGGCCGCGGCGTAGAACCCACTACCGACATTTTGAATCCATCCCCGAGTGAAAGAGTTGCTCTCAAAATGGGCGGATCCAATGAAGATGAAGGCGATACCGTACAAGAACCATGGCGCAGACAGACAGACGACGGATTTGAAGTAGCGGAACACAAGCCACCAGAGAATAGACGTGATCAAATACGTGGTTGCAATTCCGTACAGTTTCTCGGCAGTTTGACCGACTTCGCCCGTGAGCAATGTGATCTGGTACGAGTTGGCAGCAATGATTTGGCCTAAAGCGAGGAACAAGGAGTAGATAGGCCAGTCACCGATGCGAATCTGCATCCACTTCTTGAGACCGGTGGGAGGGACATAGTCCTTTCCGAGGAGGAACTCGTCGTCTTCACTGTCATTGGAGTGAGGGCCATCGCTACCACTCATACGGGAGCCGTTATCATCGTAGAACGAGCCGATAGGGGAAGCGCCGTGCTTATCACGATAGACTGAGGGAGTTGGCGATTTAGTGCGACCAAGTCTAGCGTCACGGAACTTGTCGAACCATTCCTTTTCACTCTTGATCAAGTATTCTTCGATACACAGTTGCGACTCCGAGTTCGATCCATTGAGTTCATCAAGCTTCTTATCAAAGATCTTGTAATACTCGCCGGTGCTATCAGTGAAGAACGGATCAACCTTTTGCAGCTTGAAGTCCTTCTTGCCACCGACAACGGAGTCAAGTGAGAGAACGGATGCGCTACTGAGACGACTGCCGGGATCGAGGAGCCTAGGGGGAGGAAGGAGACTCTGGGAAGCGGCTGGGGGTGTTCCGGGACTCGAAGGAGGCTGGACATTTCTCGGATGCAACGAGTCTTGGCTGTAGCGTCTACCACCTGGACTCAACGGCATGCGTATACCAGCCTGTTGCTGGGCGGCCTGCAACCTACGGCCTTCTTCGACTTGGGCAGGTGTAAGAGTATACTCGTCATCCGCGTAATGGTTGACAATGTCGTCGTCACTGCTTTCTTCCTCAACATCAGTAATGGCGCCACCGTGAGCTTCCTGGGTGTCTTCGTGTTCTGGGATGCTGTCACGCTGGCGAGCGCGACCACGACGGCTCTGATGACCAGGTCCAGAGCGAACACCAAGGGAAAGCTGTCGCTGAAGTCCTGATTTCGGCTTCTCCGTGCCGCTAGGGCTGGGATCTCTGCTGTAGCTGGTCTTTGGCTGGGTAACGTATTCACTTAGACGGTTGAGGTTCGAGTAGCTGCTTTCCCTAGAATGAGCAAGAGGAGTTTGCATTCCTGGGGTCCCGAGGGGGCTCGCAGGTTGAGTCATAAGGCCACTAGGAGTAGTCGTTCCAGTCGGAGTGAACGGACGACCGTTGTGCTTGACCAATTCCTTGTTGTGTACTTGGATTGCGGTGGTTTGCAGGATTTCCAAGTCCTCGACCCATTGGGCGACGGGGAATCGCTGTTTAGCAGAACGGGCACGCATCATGGCTCTGGTCTCTTGTTTCGAGTTGAGTGCGGCGTCGATGGCAAGCTTGAACTGGTACAGAAGATGAGATGTCGCAGTAGATTCGACGTTATACCACCATCCAGGCATCTGACCGAGACCACCGACACGGGCACCGATACCTAAGGCTCCCTTACGGCCGAACTCGACTGCGACTAGACCAAAGGGCTCGTCACGAGAAGGAATAAGCGCGAATTCAGCACCAGAGAAGATATAAGGCGGAAGAGCGGTGAATTCAGGTCTCGAGAACACACGTCCAGGGTAAACCTTCATCATGTGGTCCAACTTCAGGGCGGCGAATTTACCATAAAGATCGATAACCGGTCCAACACAGATTACCTGCACGTTAGGGCGAGCTTCAAGAACAGCTGGCATCACATCGGCGATTAAATCGACACCTTTCTGCATGGACCAACGACCAACGAACACCATTAGATCAGCGTCGGGGTTGACATCAAGACCAGCCCATTCCTGAGCCTGGCGTTTGAGGTCTGCCCTGCCGGCCTCATAGTCGGGATCCACATGGACCTCGTCAGCGTTACCAATAGCCTTTTCCTTACTCCATTCTCCCACATCCGAAGGATCAGGGTTAGGCAAGTTGCCGACCTTCCTCAAACCCCAGAAGATGGGATAACGGGCGTAGGACCGCTTTCCGTACTTCTTGGACACACCGACGGCACCGAAACCCTGCTGGTGAACACGAAGATAACTAGCACCTGAGTGCAGCAAGTTGAAAACTTCACCGAACTGCACATAACGTCTGACAATATCAATATCCAGGTTAAAGACGGAGCACACCTCCTCCTTTTCTTTCTGTGTACGCATTGGCCAGAGACCCTGGAATTCAGCGTTGTGAAGGGAGAGACAAGCCGGTACTGTATCGGGAAGAAGGTAGAGCGGAGCTAGAGAACCGTGATAATCGTTGATATGGTACAGGTCAATCGGGAACCGCTTGCAGGCCTCAGCGATACACTGATTCCAGGCAGAGTAGTAGATAGCACTGTTGAGGTCATCCATACGGGCTGGATAGGGTTCGGACTTCGATTGCTGGCGGAACACAGGGGCGTCTAGCAGAACGTAGGTGATATTGTTCAAGACATGGTACTGGACCTGAACCTCATAAGAGTTGCCAAGAATCGTGACATTCATGGGCTCAGCGGGTTTATCCACTGGGTATTCGACTCCCCCGACACAGGGAACAACCCAGATCAGGTCCTGATGTCCGAGAGTTTTCCCCATAAGCTGGGCCATGACACCAAGACCACCAATCTTGATCTTAATCTGCCAATCCTCGATATCATACTCCATTGTCGCGATAAGAACCATGCGTCGCTTGCCAGAAGCAGCGCCGCCAATAGCGGTGTTGGTCTGCAGGAAACCGGACTTGTTGGCCAGACGCATCAAGGGATTCATCCTTTCCTCATCACCACCACGATTCCTCTTGAACTTTCTCCGCAAGGCCAACGGGATCAATGTGGCTTTTTCACTCACACCGATTTGGTTGAACTTGACCTTATAGAAAGACTTCATGAAAATGTAGACGCATGCTGCACCGGTGATGACAGGGATGATCCAGAAGAGCACGAACATGGCGATCTGCGTGTTCTGGTGCCCAACAGGGAAGAGCTGGAACTTCATGGTAGCATCGTTGATGTAGATATTCCAAGCCAGATATGGCTTAGGCGGATGCTCGGTGATGTTAATCAAGGTTGCAGAGAGAGAGGAGGGTGGCATTCGATCCAGAACGGAATCATTATCGGCATCACCCAGCACCCAGCTTTGATCAGGCTTTCCATCCGGATTCATGCCCCAGATGTTCAGCTGGGCTTGAGCCGGCCACTCCGCCGTGAAGTGATATTTCCAGAGTCCGTCTTTGGAGTCCTGCCTCACCACGTTATCAAGACCACCGTCATATCCGTACTGATTGTAAGGGCCGTTGAAGAAGATATGGGGGAAGCGGCGTGGCACATTCGAATGCACTCCAGCATCGCCCTCCTGAACGTAATCGCTGCTACCGGTCCATTTGCTCCAGTACTCGACCCGCACATGGTGTCCCTTCCATCTCTGTTTCTTGGTTCCAGACCATTCTAACTCCGTGATAGTGTCATTACCACCTGTGTAATCCTTCCACTCGGAGAAAGTGGTGCCCCAATTGGTGGAATAACGCCACTTATCAGCACCAGCTGCGTGGTGCTGGATGAATAGGGTGCCATTCGATTCCTCGTGGAGCAAACTAGTCGAATAGTTGGCCGATGTAAAGACCATGGGGTTATCGATTTGTCCGATACGGAAGAGGAAGTGGTCGACCGCGTTTGTTGTCGCGTTTCCATTAGTACTGCTAGCGTTCTTAACCGTGACTCGGTGGATGCCGTTATACACTCCCGTCAGGTTGGCAGCCCACATGAAGACGCTAGGAAGCTGCCCAGTCCAGGAGGTGTTGCTTGCTGGAATTCCCTTGCAGTCTACAGTCTTCTCATCCAACGTCGGGACCTTTTTAGATTCCGTAGATGAGCTGATGGAAATCGCTTTGGTCACAGAATCGCAGTCCATCTCTTCGGAGAAATAGAGCTCAATCTTCACGCTTTCATCCAGATTGGGAGCCACCGTGGAGCGAACAGGGACGTCATGGCCGGGAGTGAATTGGGTGATCATTGGACGAGGCTTAGTGAAACGTGCACTGGGGACGTAGGCGCGGAACTCATAGGCGTCCAATGTCATGTTGGCCAGGCAGCCATTGAGCTCGGTAGATCCGTTCAGTCCAAGCTTGACGGGGCCATCAATCAAGGTGTGCTCGTCATAGGGATAGAACAGATTTCGAACTTTGGTGCCGGTGGCGAAGGGCGAGATTAGTGCAGTCTCGTTGTCCTTGCAGTTGAACTTGAAGTCAATTGTACGGTTGGTGTTGTGGTAGACGAGCCACACCGGTTGATTCTTCGCGTCGGAGCCTAGGTCCTGCACATCGGCATTGACATCACGTAGGATAGACCACAAACCCGTTTCTGTAGCGGTACCGTTGGAACCCGGATAGAAGACCTCCTCGGTCAGGTTCGAGAGTTTCTGGACGGAGTAGCCATCATTCAGAACAGGGAAGTCTTCGCGCAGCTGGTACATGTGCTTGATAATGTTGCGCACCGGGTGGGCCGGATCACGATGATCGTACGCAGCAGTTGGGTCATGGCAACCCTCACGACCGGCCTGAATAGGCCACTGGTAATACTGTGAGGAATCCAAGGAAAAGCAACCGTGGTCTCTCCACGCAGTCGCGGGGGACATTGCTTGACGGCCATAGATATAGTTAGATGCCGTCGCATCCAAGATATAGAATGCCTGTTCCTCGCCCCAAAGGAGGAGGGGAATACCCGGAAGAAGTAAAGTAGTGATATACAGCCCAAGCAACTGTCTTTCCACACCCTTTTCGACTGTCGGCCAGCGGAAAACATCCTGGTTGGTCGCGCCGAACATATGGCGGGGATCAAACTTGCCTGTGTTAGGGTTGATGAAGTCGTTCGACTGCAACATCAGATTCCACGCATCGACCCAATCCACAGGTACATCGTAACCGGCGGCCAAGTTACCGTCCATACCCAAGAACCGAGTCAGGGCACGATATGTCGAATAGTGGAAGGCCGCACCGTCGATCGCCTCATGTCCAGCTTCACGCAGGAAGTATTGCGACTCGGACTCGTTGGTCATTTTCATGGCCTTCTCCGCCGTCTCAGGATACTGGTTCGGCTGTCTACCTCGGCCCAAATAGATGGAACCAAAAGTGTTACCACCAGTAATTTCACCGGAGATGAAGAAATTCTCCTTGCCAACGGCACGGGCGCATTCGCGATAAGCCATCGACATATCTCCTAGCGCATCCACGGTCGACTGAGTAGCCTTATCATAACGGAAACCGTCGATATCCAACTGGTAAATAATCATACAGGAATGACGAATCAACCGCTCCCGGACCGAGGGGTGCCATTCTCGCAGACGATCTTGGACGGAGGCGAATTTTGCTAGCTGACGTTGCCAATCAGGGAACACGCCGAAAGCCTCAATATCACCATATTGATCAAAGTCGCTGTCATAACAACCAACAAGGCCTTCAGTCATAGACTGTTGAACTGGATAACCGTCCTCGTACCAGAAACGGGGGTAGTCGCATGTCTGGTTATAGTCGTTTCCTATATCGAAATCCACATAGCGACGATTGCTCTTCCAAAGTGCTTTATGCTCCTTAACCGAAAACGGGGTGGTATCATTCAGATGGCCCTCGAAGCCGATGAGATCACCCATCCTGAATACAAGCGTTAACAATCATCTCATATGTACTACCGTGGATGCGGCGAGACTTACGTAGCAATCGTGTTATCGAAGATGACATACATCCCGCGCTTATGAATCTCGTCGATAGCATTACGCCATGTCGCAATGTCACCGAAATGTTGATCGAGCAGTGTCGTATCGAGAGCGGAATAACCATCAGAGCCCCATGGCTGGTTCATCAAGATGGTTCCTGCGAGATAGATGGCCTAAGAATTCTCAGTATGGCATGCCACGTAATTAACCTGAACGAATGACGAACCTTGATACCCATTCCCTGAAGATAATCCAAAGTATCCACTAGACCAGCCACATCTCCACCGTGGCGCATTTGTGTCGAGGAGATATCGTGCTCGAAGAGGGTTCCATTGATGTTGTCGTTCGTAGGGTCTCCGTTGACAAAGCGGTCCATGAACAGAGTATAGACGGGAAATCGCCAATTGTCGGGAGAAGGGAAGTATTTCCCCTTGTGGTCCGGCCATTCTCCCCAATATTGAGCCGGGTTGGTCGCGGATTTGTTTTCGTTAAGGTTGTATGCGGAGAGAGATTCTTCGTAAGGCCAGGCTTTTACTGTTGTTGCGAAAAGCGCCAGCACCGCACTGGAGAAAGCCCACTTCATAATGGGTGATGGGTCGGGCACGCCCGGTAGTCAAGTTGGCGACAAACCAAAAGATGCAAGCAATAATCGGTAATCCGCTATCATGCAATCATATATGCGCAATCCTATGTCCCACAGATAGCTACCAGTCACAAAGACTCTGTATTTGCCAGGCGTTCACTCACTGCTCGGTCAATGATGTCGGGTATACTGATAACGAGCGATAGACATCAGATAACGAGCAGGTCGGCTTTCAACGAATGGACTCTATTGTGGAGGAGAGGGGAAAAACAAGAAAACAAACAAAATACAGTCGGGCAAAAATGGTACCAAGCTTGAGGAGAGAGAGAAAGAGGGAGAAAGGGAAATCAAGAGGACAACCTAATGATTAGCAAATTGTCTTGAGGCTCAGCATAAAAGGCTGGCAGGATTCGTGAACATTAGCGATAGTGGATCAAATGTAACAAAGACGTCTCGTGTCTGCTAATAATAAACAGGGCTCAGATGTGAGGGCCACACTCTATTGCTGAAAGTGCCAGCTCACTTGAGACTATTGTCCCCTATCAGCTAAAGCGACGAGTTGGTGAGCTTTAGTGGCCACACGGTTTTACTCTAGCTTCTCCGGATCTCGTTCCCATCCGTCCTTTTTTTACTTCTTTGAGTTTTACTTTTCTTTTTTTTTTCGCCGCTGACAGAGTCGAGCTCATGCTTGGCCCGCGGTTTGGGTGACGTCTGGCTGAGTCCGAAGGCGAAAAAACTTTGTTGGATGCCCCAGCAGAAAACAACGAATTGATACATTCTCGTATAGACTGGGAACCGTTAGGTTTACTCCCGGTCCGGGACATGAGTGGAGCCCAACGGGGCAGTCATATTTTTTTTGAAATACTATGGATTATTTCCAGCCAATTGAGACACCTATTCAGCCACTCCCATTTCGATCCAGTAAATCACCCATCTGTTCGCCGCCTGTCTCGCTGGTCCCTCCGACTGGATCCTTTTGGAGTTTGTACATCCAGATCGCCATAAGCTCTCAGACGAACTGTCGTGTCCCATGGTGAGAGGCTCCCCTCTCTCGCCATATCTGAACCTCAAGAGGTCAGATCTCGTATTGACGCCCCCATTGTAATTAACCGAAGTAACTGATAAGATACGATACGGTGGCTTGCATGACATCTGAAATGGTGAGACTTAATTGGCTTGCCTAAGACCAACGCTGCATGATATGTCTTACTGTAATAATCCTCTGTTTCTTTCTTTTTTGTTGTAGTCCCGTCGTCTACACATACCGTACCTTCCGGACAGCACCGTAGCACCGATTTAGATAAGAGCGAGGCACCCCGATTGGCCGGGGATGGATTGGGAGCTAAATTCTGCGCCATGCAGACGGTGGTGGCTCTCGGTTGGTACCTGGATCCATAGAGTCTGCCCTATTTTCATCCATCGGGTGAAACCCGACGCGTGAATGGCGAAGGAATATTTGATTTCCGGATAATTTTTTTATTATTAAATCCGAACAGGAAAAGGCAGGCCGAGGAAGTGACAATATCGAGACAGAGTGGAAATTCCAGAACACTGTCACGGTGGGTCCTTAACCTGGTCCATTTTTATTCTTGGGCTACAGTTTACCCTTTTTGGGAATTAGGGTTGTTGACTTTTCGGACATGAAGTCACTGACTTGCTTCAGATCCACGGCTAGAGTATCGGGATGTCGCCAATCCGGTTTCAATATCTCAGACTCTCGGTGGGTCTTGGCCAATGATATACGATGCTCAAGATTTCTTAGCCCGTATTTTTCGGGTTCCCGTGGGTCCTTAGTTCGACCTCCGGTGTCTGACCGAGAGACAATTGGGAAGGGGTCTGATCGAGCCAGAGGAAAGAAAGAAAAGAAAAGTAGAAAAATGAAAGAGAAACACGGAAAGTGTATAAATTATTGGAATTATGTCTTACATATTGTCCAATGATCTTGATCATCATGATTCATAGGGCTATATATATATACCCCCATCCCGTAATAGCCGAAGCTGATCTCTTTTATTTTATTTTATTTATTTATTTTTTTTAATAAGACCTCACTCAATATGATCTCAGATGGTTGTCCCAGTATGGAATCCTCCCTATTCCATATCGTATCGAATAATTCGTATTATTGAGTTCGTTATCGGGCCAGTTTAGATTGGATGTCCAATCCAAACACGGACCGTAGATCCTTTGAGAAAGAAACGAGGGAAAAAGTCAAAACTGAAAGAAAAGAATCAAGCTAGCCTTTCCAGCATAAGCCCTGTTCATAGCAAGCTTGAGTTTGATTGCCTAGCCTAGAATGGGTGATTTTACTCGAATTTAATACCCATTGGCTCCACTCGGTTGGTATCCCCCTAATTGGTGCATGGGTCAAGACATTCCCATCCACCATGAACGCTACTCAGTCAAGTGCAGGAATCCCACGACTCTGCCCAGAATTGGTTTGGGTACGGAGTAGTTCTGGCCGGTCTTATTGAGGTTACCACCGTCAGTGGGCAAGTTTTGCTAATCTAAAAACCCAACGCTGTCCTCGCCGCTGAACTGGGCACTGGATTTTTTGTTTCTTTTTTTAGTCGGTGACTAATGAAGAAAACAGCTGCCCTGATCGTGGTCCCATTCACTTCCCCAGCATGCAACGTGCGATCAGTACCCATAATTATCTCAGGTTATATGCGAAGTGCCAGCACTGTGTGAACTGGCCACCCACTCGGGAGACTTCCCTGGGCAGGCATAGGTCGTGGCCTGACTGTCTCACTTGCTGAACAGATCCCCCATGTACGTCCATGGGAAACGCCAGGCACTATTGCCATTCTATTGGCGATTTCGATGATCAATTACCCAGGAGGGGTGTCTCAAACACCATGTTCCACAAACATTGTCTCGGGTTATCGGCCCTTCCCGAGTATTCCCAGCTTCTTGTCGCCTTTGTACCTGGCAGTAGCTTTATTTTTCAGCTCGTAGGGCAGGGCGAGAGGGGCTTACTAGGCATTTTAAGACCACAGAATGCCGAGGTGACCACAATTAATCCCAGGGGTAATTAACGTTCTGTCCTAATACGGCAAACCTGATGTGACGGTTGCACTCGAGGGGTAGAGGTCAGCTTTCACGAGTAGCTCTGCATTAACTTAGCTACCAGTCCATGAATCAAGCATGAAACAGAGGGGCCATGTCTTCTTCTAAGCATTTCCCTTCACGCTTGCCAGTCCATGATATAAAAAAAATCGGACTAGGCATGTGACCGGATATAAACGGAAGTTCGCTTGGCTCTCCATAGCCGAACGCCTTGGAAGGAAAAAAGAGGGGTTATCCAGGGGGCATCGGAAGAGCATCACGGTGACCCTAAAAATGAGTAAAATGATCAATTCCTTCGAAATTCCAGTCCACCAAGCAGGAGAGCGATCATGGTTAGAAATATACAGGACCGATGGAGTAGCTAGAGGAACTATTGTCCATTCTCTCCATCTATTGCGGGTATGGACGTGTTGCATGTATATACTCCGTACACCAAGCAGACTTAGGGCACGCCGGCGCTCTTTTGCAGCTGCGCTCTAGATCCACCTTTCTTCAATCAATTTCTCGAGTGCAACCTTCCCCAGGAACCTTATTTGTTATTCTATTCTTCCTTCTTTCCCCCTTCTTTTCCCGTCCTTCTCTTTCTCCTGGGATGGTTCGTTCCTTTCTAACAATCGTTCTTGCTGTCGTTCCTTATTCATTCCCTCGTTCTGTCGATCATTAAGACCTGACCACTGTCATTCTTTACATTTGTATATTGTTTCACTCGTCACTCCTTTATTTTTTGTTTAATTGATTACTTTGGACGCGTCATTCCTTCCTTCCATTCGTGGTGTTCCATTGTCAAGTATCAGCCACTTCTCCCGTTCGAACCCCACAAAACGCGTATACGAACGGTTTCAGGTGCGCCATCTAAGCTTAACCGACAGAGCATAGAGACGATCTCCACAAAGATCGACCGTCAGCTCATCACTCTATGAACTGGGGTTACACGAGTTAAGGATCCACTGGAAATTACTCCCGCGACCATGGTTTCGTCGTCATCCCTGGGGCGATTTGCCGTCTTGGTGACCAGTCTCGTAGGATCAGCCGTGGCTGCAACCACAGCAGAATGGAAGTCAAGATCGGTCTATCAAACCATGACAGATCGATTCGCGCGCACCGACGGCTCAACGACCGCCCCGTGCAACACCACTCAGGGCCTGTACTGCGGTGGTACCTGGCGAGGTACCATTGACAAGCTCGACTACATCCAGGGCATGGGGTTCGATGCTGTCATGATCTCCCCGATTGTAGAGAACATCGAGGGCCGCGTGTCCTATGGAGAGGCTTACCATGGCTATTGGCCCCTGGATCTGTATTCACTCAACTCGCATTTCGGTACCCACCAGGATCTGCTCGACCTGAGTGAGGCTCTCCACTCTCGTGGTATGTACTTGATGATGGATACGGTCATCAACAACATGGCATATATGACCAACGGCAAAGACCCAGCCAAGAATATTGATTATTCGGTCTTCACTCCTTTCAACGACTCCAGTTACTTTCACCCGTACTGTAAGATTACTGACTGGAACAATTACACCAACGCCCAGCTTTGTCAAACCGGAGACGACAAGGTAGCGTTGCCCGATTTGTTCACGGAACATGAGGACGTACAACAGATACTGGAAAAATGGGCCAAGGAAATCATCTCGACCTACTCGATCGATGGCCTGCGTATTGATGCTGCGAAGCATGTGAATCCCGGTTTTTTGAAGAATTTTGGCGACGCTATCGGCGCCTTCATGACCGGAGAAGTTCTTCAGCAGGAAGTCGACACCATTTGCAAATACCAGAATAACTACATCGGCAGTGTCCCCAACTATCCTATATACTACTCTGTCCTCAAAGCCTTCACCTTGGGCAATACTACCGACTTGGCCAATCAGGTGGAAATCATGAAGAATTCTTGCGACGATGTGACTGCCCTCGCTTCGTTCTCAGAAAACCACGATGTCGCCCGATTCGCTAGTATGACTGATGATATGGCGGTATGTACCGACGCCAGCACAATCAAGCGAAAATCTTCATAACTAACGTGAATGGACACAGCTTGCTAAGAATGTTTTAACCTTCACCATCCTCTACGATGGCGTTCCCATGATCTATCAAGGCCAAGAGCAGCATTTGGACGGACCGGGTACGCCTGACAACCGTGAAGCCATCTGGCTCACCAAATACAACACCGACGCCGAGCTATACAAGTTGATCGCGAAACTGAATACCATCCGTAAGCACGCCTACAAGCTCGATCCGAACTACGTCAGTCTCCAAACATATCCCATCTTCCGGGGTGGTAGCGAATTGGGCTTCCGCAAAGGCGTCGAGGGCCGACAGGTGGTGATGCTCTTGTCTACTCAGGGTAGCAACAGCAGCGCATACAACCTCACTTTGCCGGTGAGCTTCAACGGGGGCGTGCAGGTTATGGATGTTCTCAATTGCGTGAACTATACGGTCAACCCCCAGAGCGAACTGATTGTTCCCATGGACAAGGGCGAACCGAGAGTCTTCTTCCCCACGTCTCTCATGCCGGGCAGTGGTCTTTGCGGTTACACCACTGCGAACGTTTCGTTCGTTGAGCTGAAGACCAAGGGCGCGGCGGCGGCGATGTCTCTCGGTGCCAAGACCACCAGCAGAGCTGCTCACGGTGTCTTGCTTTCCGTTCTCTTGTCTAGTCTTGTTGCGGTATTGTTGTAGTCTGCTTGGGGCAATAATATATCTGGGTCTGTGGAGGTGTATTGATGATCTTACTCTCGTTCTTCTGTATATATTCTTTCTTCTTGCACGCTTCCGACCGTACGATATCCAGATACCACATTTATCTTCTCATGGGTGACTTAATGCTGTTGTTATGCTTTATCTCTTAATGTTTACTATTGAAGTGTATGTGTACGGCAGAATATATATGAATGGTTTGTTACTACGGTCTTTTTTTTTTTTTTTTTTTTTCTTCACAGCTGCATATGTTTATAGAAATTTGGTACTGTAACTTAGCCGAGTTATATATTTATTCACGTGAGACATCCAATAACGTTAAAAAGAATATTAAAATCTCTACATATACTACACCTATAAAGAAAATTTCAAGATATCTCTGGAAATAATATTTTACCTATAAAATCTACCCAAAAAAAAGAGTATACAATACATGGTTATGACGCAAGGTCAACCAAGTCAGCTTTACCAGAGGTTCGGGGTTGTGTCGGGAGAACTTCCGACTTAGGGTTAGGAAAAGAAAAATGAAGGACGAAGGGAAAAACCGCGATAAGAAAAAGCACAAAAAAAAATAAAATAAATAAATAAATAAATAAAAATGGAAGGAAAAAGAACAAAAAAAAGCAAGACAGCAGTGAGACAAACAACAGCAATTGAAACCCAGTGGCGCCGGTAAAAATAGTGAACAGACCCACTCAACGATAGGCCACGACTCCACTAGACTAATCTCTGCCCAACAGTCCTTACATATGACATGGCTGACGATCTCATACTAATCTATATACGACTCGGCGCTTTCACAGCATTGATTTCTGAATTTAGCACTCGGTTGTGATCTGGAGACACCCTATTGTCGGATATCAGCATGGTGTCCTTTTTCTCCCGCTGTTTTCCGAAGAGGAGAAAGGGACAGCAGCAACAGCAGCAATGGAAGGAGATTGAGGGTTAGCTCCCCCACTATATACTTCATATGATTGTTTACGTATTCTAATGCGCTTTGTATACAAGCAGAAGCAGCTAGGGATCTGGAATCACGCCCATCGTGGAATGCTCCCGATAACACTCTGCTTCTAGAAGCATTTGAATGGCACGTACCAGACGATACATGTCACTGGCGACGACTGCAACATGCTCTCCCGGGGTTGAAAGAGATCGGGATCGATAATATCTGGATTCCCCCAGGCTGCAAAGCCATGAACTCCTCCGGCAATGGTTACGATATATATGACCTGTATGATCTAGGCGAGTTCGATCAGAAAGGATCACGAACCACCAAATGGGGCTCTCGGAGGGAGCTCGAAGACCTCGTGGAAGAAGCAAAGTCGCTGGGCGTTGGCGTTTACTGGGATGCGGTGCTCAATCATAAAGCCGGGGCGGATTATCCCGAACGGTTCCAGGCTGTTAAAGTAGATCCTAATCGTATGACCTTTCATTTTCATTTTCTTCCATCTTCTCTCTAGTCTCGGATCATTTGTTGATTCAAGGTTCTTGTTCTCATAGGACGCAATGTCGAGATATCCAAGCCCACTGAAATTGAGGGTTGGGTCGGGTTCGACTTCGCTGGCCGCGGCGACCAGTACAGCTCGATGAAATATAATTGGCAACATTTCAATGGTGTGGACTGGGACGAATCGCGCAGAGAAAATGCCATCTTCAAGATTCATGCGCCAGGCAAGGATTGGGCACAGGATGTGGGCAAGGACAATGGCAATTACGATTATTTGATGTTCGCAAATCTGGACTACTCTAATCCAGAGGTTCGGGAAGATGTTCTCAATTGGGGTACCTGGATAACGAATGAACTGTCTCTGAGTGGCATGCGATTGGACGCCGCCAAGCATTTTTCTGCTGGCTTCCAGAAGGAGTTTATCGAGCATGTCCGCAAGACGGCTAACAAGGATCTATTTGTCATTGGCGAATACTGGTCGGGAAACTTGAAGGATCTTTTGGGGTATCTCCAGCAGTTGGATCATTCGGTGACGGCGGTCGATGTGCCTCTCGTTGTGAATCTGTGTAGGACATCATACACGAAGGGAGGCGATCTTCGTAAGATATTCAAGGGTACTTTGGTGCAGAGCAAACCCGAGAATGCTTTGGTGAGTGATTGTAGAAGATGTGGCAAGAACTGTTATACTGACAATAATCTCCTATAGACATTTGTTTCGAACCATGACACAGTAAGTGGACATTGCATCCCTTCTATGATGGATTGTACTAACAACATTAAGGTACCCGGACAAATGCTTGAAGTGAGTATTCTACTTTCGCCCTACACCGTACTGATCAACTAATGAATCGAAGAACCCAGTTGCACAATACTTCAAACCGCTAGCATATGCCTTGGTGCTCCTCCGTAAAGATGGACATCCATGTGTGTTCTACGGAGACCTCTATGGGACTCTAGGAGACAAGCCATTGAAGCGAGCCTGCAAGGGCAAACTTCCGATCCTCACGCGGGCTCGAAAGCTGTATGCTTACGGGGAACAGCAGGATTATTTTGACCAAGCCAACTGTATAGGTGAGTACTTACATTTCCTTTTACTCTTCTTTTTGTCTTTCTTTGCTGTTCTATGATTGTAATTGAAATTTCGACCATAAATATGCTATACGTATCTTCAAACTATGCATCTAACCAAGAAACAGGATTTGTACGTTACGGAAACGCGCGCCATCCATCCGGAATGGCCTGCATTATGAGCAACGGCGCGGCAGCAGAAAAGCGCATGTACGTCGGACCGAAGCACGCCAACGAGCAGTGGACAGATATCATGCAGAGCCACGAGAGCGTTGTTACCATCGATGCGTCGGGGTATGGGGTATTCCCCGTGAATGGCATGAGTGTCAGCGTCTGGGTCAATTCAGCGGCACCTGACCGAGACATCCTCCACCAACCATTGTAAGTGATAAACCCTTTTTTTATTATTCTTTTCTTTTTTTCCCTTCATTTCCAGTGACTAACGGCAACTGACTCAGTGATGACAAAATCTATGAATAATAATCCACCTAGCGAACAATCTCTTGATTGTATAATACTTAGAAACTCCCTAATTTAGTTAATGGTAGTGCTCCTTCTCGTGACAATAATGTCAGCAAGCTCACGTCAATAAAATCCAAATTACTATAAGACATTTCATCCAGCAAACAAGATACATATCCAATCAGTTATCAGATTAATCAATACGACCAAGTCATGGCCACGCTAAAAATACTCGGATTAATCTATGGAGTCTCGGTGGACCGGAGACGGATTGCTTCCCAAAGCGGTCATTTAAGGGCTTTTCCTGTCCAGTGACGGCAGTAGTTCGGCAAAACCGAACAAGAAATTCGATAGTCTCCATTGACTCCGTCAAAAGCACTAAGACCCACTAGTGTTCCAAAGTACAATCAGAGACAACAAAAAAGAAAACAAAAAAAAAAAAAAAGAAAAAGAAAAAAAGAAAAAGAATTGCATGACCCGTATTTACCATACGGCCGGAGATCGGTTACTGGACGCTATGTGGGCCCTCTTTTTTTTTGTCTCTGACCTTTCTCTCTCTCTCTCTTTTTGCGATCAGACTTCTCCAAAATGGATTATGGAAACACTATTGAGACATTGGTCTTACTTGCTCGGCTTTCTTTTTGGGTAATAGAAATGTGCCTTTGACTATTCTATTAGACGAGTCACTTGTCTCGGATTGGACTTGCCGTCGGTTATATCGGTTTTTTTTATTGAATAATCCGGTTCCCCTACGTCATTGACTATCTGAGTAATTTTGACGGATCACTCAATCGCCTCGGTCGACTACGGGAAATGTCATGATCAAGCAAGGGTCCAGGACTGGGGTCGCTGTAGTGGGGACTTAGGGTTCAAATCGTTACCCATCCTATCAGCCATCGCCGTTGTGGCTGACATTAATGCACAAGGGTATTGTTTGCTCGGCGATGTAGCCCTGCTTCTTATCCTTCCCATTCTAATAGAACAAAACGCGTAGGTAGATACTCGTCGTATATTGATAGAGAGCCCAAATAGCCCAGTGGCGATAAAATGACAACTGTGCAGTGAAAGACCCACAGAGAACGGTAGATCAACAGTCAATCCGGCAGTTCGCCGAGAAGATGATCAGCAGAAGCTTGGGAAAAGCGTGGCTACAGAGTACCTTTTTTTCTCCATGGTGATTTTTTATGTACCCTTGCATTTCACTATTGGTAAAAGGATTGACAGAGGTAGGCAGCATTCTATAGACAAAATGCTATTAATCAAAGTGAATAAAAATGTACATATTCTATATTTCCGTTCCCCATCAATCACCCCCCAACGGCCATTACATCATGTATCGAAGTAACCCTAGCATTCCGAATTTATTCGTGTGTACTGTATGACCCGCGTTCGCGTTCCTTCACATCGTCCTGATCCGGTCGGATCTTGCTGTCGGCTGGTTCACCGAATTTACAGGTTGAGGGCCAAGACACCCATCAGGAGGCCAGCGGCGGCGGAGACGGGCGCAGCGAGAGAGACACCGGCACCGGTGGAGACGGGGGTGCTGCCAGAAGAGGTGCTGTTGGCGGAAGCGCTGGCCGAAGCAGAGGCACGGGCGGAGGAGGAAACTGTCGTCGACAGAGTGTTAGTGCTCACACCGGTCGAAGTCTGGCTGGCGGTGGAGGTAATGGTAGTGAGGCCAGTGGAGGAAGAGGCAGTCTCAGTGGTCTCAGTGGAGGAGGTCTTGGTGGAGGAAGCAGTACCAGTAGTAGCGGTGGAAGTGCCAGTAGCGGCGGTGGTGGTCTTGGACTCGCTGGCGCTGGCGGTCGAGGTGGACTCAGAGGAGCCCTCGACGTTGAACTGCTGGGACTGAGCGAGGATACCGCTGTTCTTGGCGGAGTTGGAGAGGAAGTTGATCTGGTAGCCCTTGCTGTACCCAATTGTTAGTGGATTTTGACACGAATTCTCGGTCGGGCAAGGAACTGTACCCGTTGGTCAGGTCGGACAGGCCAGAGACATCGTAGGAGCCCTTGGAGGAGTCAACGTCGGAGGCGATCTTCTGCTCAACGCTGGGGTAGACGGCGTTGTTGACAATGTAGAGATCGAAAGAAGAGGGGTCGGTACTGGTGCTTCTGTTAGTCTGCGTTGCGAGAACTACTAGTTAATAAGATGTAACATGGACATACTCGACGGCATCCCACTTCACGGTGAAGGACTTGGAGAGGTCAACGTCCTCACCCTTCTTGGGGGAAGTGACCTGGAGAGCTACCTGGAGTCAGTTCGTGTGTCCCTATATTACATTATGTGCGGTAAGACAAACCTCCAACAGAAGCAGCCAGAGGCAAGAGAGAGATGGCGTAAGAGAGACGCATGGTGACTGATTATAGATCCGAAAGGATAAAAGTATTAAGTATATTTAAAACGAGGGAATCTAAAGTTGAACGAGTGTAGTGAAGAAGAGGAGAAAGAAGGAGGATAGACAGGAAGAGCGTATATTTAAATAGTGGGATGAGTGAATCACTTTGTCTCGAACGCTTGAGAAATCTATATCACGGTATATTGACGGGGCGATCGGCCTGCCAGGAAAAAGGGAAAAGCTTCGAAAGATCCACCGATAACGTTACTATAATTGTACATTGACTTACGAGAAATACAATGACTGATTTTCCATAGAGTAAATCGACTAAATATAGAATGGACTGGGGAGAAACAAAGGCGTGTCTGGGATGGCGAGGTTTCTGATGACAGCATTCCTTGGGCATTACTACCATGGTCTCAGAAGTGGGATTGGGCTAGTTTCAGAGACTGCCCATTGAACCCGATAGAGCGCGCAGAGTCTTTCAGCGGACAAGTATTGTTGTTTAGGGCTCTTTTGCTGTAGGGAGCGCCACTAGTGCTGTCTTGGCAGGGCCCGGAGTCGATAGAAGCATCACGAGGCTGTCCCATTGGTGAAGTGGCCACTGGTTTCTTACCGAATGCTGAGTGATCTCGCGATAAGGTACGAGCAGGACGTCCGGGTATTTTTGGTGCTTTCCAGCCAACCACGTCCCGGGGATAAGTTGATGCCATGAGCAGTGTCTATGGTGTGTTGGGAAAGCAAGCCTCAATCACACGGCCACTTCGTATTCACCTCTGGTGGAAACTTTCCTCCCTACACGACCTTGATCCTTCCGTAAAGTCGGCTTTTATCATTGTCCGGGCTTATAATTACTCTCCAGCCTGCACTACGCCAATAACTGGGCCCTACGTAGTACGTAGTCTGACGGCTGAAATTGACGTCCCGCGTGGCCGCCTGTCGTTGGCTTGGTGTGAGTTGGCACGAAGGGAGCAACCTTGTTAGCAACTGAGCTCAAAGGTTCTACTTTTATCTCTGGAATATCCTTACTATACCCTGTAGTACCAAGTAAAAATTCATTACTGGGAGAGGAAGCATCGGAGCAGGTGTTGATCCGAGAGCGGCTTAGATAAGGGCTGCGACCCTTATCGGCCACCAGCCCTGATGTCATCTATCCAGCCTCTCTGAAAGAGCGTCTACAGCTCTTTTATCACATCTTGATCGGCATTTTTGCTTTTCAAGTCATTTCTCCTGTATGTAGAGTGTATACAGGAACATTATGAGCTGGGAATCCACCCAAGAGGCGTGCTGATCGTCATGCTAGCGTCATGGCATATCGACTGCGCTGGGCATCATCATATTCACGTCATGGAACTGGATAACGAAACAGGCGAAGTCACTGGCCGAGTATAAGGTCAGTATCAGACAACTCATAGATATATGTGAGCATGTCATTTCGTTCTCTCGCTAACATCATTTCGCGGCAAGGTCCCCGACTATACTACAGAAACGTATCCACACAAACACCCCTCAGCATGAAGATCGCAATCACCGGTGCTCGCGGCACTGTCGGACGGGCTGTAGTGAAGGCCGCATCGGAAGCTGGTCACGCAACGGTACAAGTCGACCGCACCGACACCGAATACGACGGGACACCGAATTCAGAGATGAAAACCGCGGACACGGCGAATGACTACAAGGCGACGCTCGAGGCCTTCCGCGGCTGCGATGCCGTGATCCATCTAGCTGCTATTCCGAACCCCTTGGACAAAGGCGATGATCTGGTACACAATAACAATGTGAACTCGGCATTCAACGGCTTTCGAGCTGCCGCCGAGCTCGGTATCAAGAAGTTTTGCTATGCTTCGTCGGTGAATGCTATCGGCCTCGAATACGCCACCCGACCTCTGAAGTTCGACTACTTCCCTATCGATGAAGAAGCGCCGGAAAGGCCGACTGATTCTTATGCCCTGGCGAAGGACGAGGCAGAGATGCAGGGGAAGGCCTTCGCGCGATGGTTCCCCGGAATGAACATCGCGTGTATGCGCATCCATGCGGTCGCATCGCGGTCAGAGGCCCAGAAAGGACACGCGGAGAACTGGGATAGCTCCGCAGTGAAGAGTTTGTGGGGATGGGTTAGTGCTCAGGCGACAGCGAGAGCATGTTTGTTGGCGGTAGAAAAGAGCGAAAAGTTGAACGGATGTGAGGTCTTCAATATTGTGGCGCCCACGACGACCCAGGACACGCCGTCCCAGGAGCTGGCGAAGAAGTATTATCCAGATGCGGAGATTCGCGGTGACTTGTCGAGTAATCAGTCGTTCTTCACAACAGAGAAGGCAAAGAGAATCCTGGGATGGGTTCATGAGGAGAAAGAGTAATTATGTCACGCCGCGAACTGTCAGCCAAAACCATATTCTAAGATCATACATAATTAAACAGGAAACCTGAATCAAGATCTTCTGTACTATGATAATCCACTGCCGTATGAAACATGTGCACGTTATGAGTTGAGTGTCTATACTTTATTACCATTCAATACGCCTTGCCCTGATCCCTCTTGAGGGATAATGACCCATGAGATACATCATCCTTCTGCTCGTCTCATATGTACCATCATGTTGATGCTTACTGGCATATTTCTATTTTAACATGAATCTCCAACACTCCGCTATGATCCAAAGGCTGCCGGGCTGGCTATCCCCCGAAGGACCAATCATATAAAATCCGAGAATTCCTCGAGCGGGGTGCATATCACTATCACGTATCTGTTGCATAAATCCATACAGTTTGCGGGGCAAGCTTACGCATATCATGCCTGGTCATACATAGATAAGTTGGTGCAATCCCTCACTTTCAGGACACAGCGATCACCTCCTTCATACCGAGGAAGACGTCGTTCGATTCGAAGATACCAATATGAGCTCATCAAACGCAGTCCTGGCAAACGCGACCATCCGCGAATATCGGGACTTGATCCGAAACCAAGACGATGAGTTCATCAAACAGATGCCCAAAGTTGAAATGCACGTCCACATTGAAGGGACCATGACACCAGAACTTCGATGGCCGCTTGCAGTTCGACACCGAATACCGATACCGAATCCCAGAACAGGAAAATATTGCCGTGACTTATCAGAATTGAAAGGCTTGTATGACCTCCTCGATGATTTAGAACAGGGGGGTGTTGAGGGGGGAATGCTCCGATTCTTCGAGCTTTACTATGGTGGCTTCGACGTTCTTCGCGATGAGGAAGACTTCTATCTCCTTGCGATGAACTATTTCCAACGCGCAGCCAGGATGAATATCCGGTATTGCGAGCCTTTCTTTGACCCTCAGGGCCACACTCGCAGGGGCGTTTCTTTGGACACCGTGATGAAAGGCCTTCAGCGGGCTCAGCTGGAGGCAGCGGAAAAGCTCAATGCATGTACCGAGACTAGCATCTCTGAACACATAGGGTAGGCTAATGTATAGAGACAGGTTCAGTCCCAGTGGATCATGTGCTTTCTACGAGACATGTCCCCGGAATCTGCGATGTCGCATTACATTGATGCTCTTCCCTATCGTGACATGATCGTGGGAATTGGTCTAGATTCTCTGGAAACAGATCGCCCGCCTCTTCTGTTCGAAGATGTATTTCAACGAGCGAGAGAAGATGGTTTCAAGATTACTTGCCACTGCGACGTCGGTGCGAAGGATTCCTTACGCCATATTGCGCAGGTAATCGACCAGCTGGGTGGTACAGGAGCGGACCGGATTGACCACGGTCTGCATGCTGCGGATGACCCTTCTCTTCTCGCTAAGGTGAAGGAGAAGGACCTGGGAATGACAATCTGCCCATGGGGCTACTTATGCTACTCCGGCGAGACCCAGATTCTAGAACGTATCCGTATTATCCACGACGCGGGTATAAAGATTGCGATCGGAAGTGACGACCCAGCTTATATGGAAGACGTCTGGCTGAACAATAGTCTCCACATGCTGCGTGAATTATGCCATTTTACCGATGATGATTTCGTAGCGCTACAGAGGTATGCGATTGATATATGCTGGGCTTCTGCGGATGTGAAAAGGGAAATCCTGGCGGAATTACAGGAATATCAGAAACAAGCTCTATAAAACCACGGCAGCTTATTCGCTGGTTGACCAAGTTCTTATATCGTCAGAAATACTGGGCGATACGACAGTCTATGGTACAATGTCCCTACATTACTCATCGATAAGTGCTGGATAGCTCAGGGATTCTACATGCATGCTCTATCTGAATAGTCGTGTTTCAGTCACTAATAAAATCCAAGCTTCTCGGTTTAACTAACGCATTTGGCTTGTTCGATAGAACACCAATCATCTAGAAGTAAGCGTCTCTTTATTTTCCCATCCGAATGGTAATTATGATTCGTTGGATAGAATTGCCTACTCCTCAACAGTTCCGTATAACACAACGGATGGACATGCCATAATTCTTCCGTAATTCAATGGTATCTTGCTTATCTTCTACAAACGACAATTGTCTTATACCTTCCAGCAACTCCTACATCTAGTAAGCTTCGCTATAGTGGCGTTAAAATGTGGCGATTGGACAGTATCACTATGACTACAACGAACATCAGCTATAAAAGGATTAGAATATTCTTGACATGGACAAACAACAATACTCCTTGATGATTTATAACTGTTCATATATCGGCGTTAGAAACAACGTCTGCCTTTAGATGCTATCTCATCCTTACTCGCCCTCCCTTCAGAGGTACGCATAATGGAATTCCTATGACCACATAGTCACCAACAGCCTACCATATAAACCCGCGCTGACTTGACCCTCCAACCTCATCATGCAAAATAACCGAGGTGCCCGGTAGTGGATCTTCCCCGCCAAGGGAGACGTTGTGGTTCGCCGAGTCGGCAACCTCTCTCCAATTATCATGCTCAGAGGGTGTGGAGAATGGTGAAATGTTAGGTAATGTAGGTCGAGATCGAACGGCGAATCCACGCTTGGCGGATTATACTACCGCTTCTGCAATGGAGGAATTCCGAAAAGTCGATGTATCCTACCATAACAATTGACTCTGGGTTCCGTCGCTGACAAACCTAATCGATTAGCTTAGGAACAATTCATATAATCATAATCTGATCACTCCGGTACTTCCGCCATATAAGAAAAGGTATTTACGAGACCCATCTATCCATACGTCCTACCCAGCTAACACACGGCTCAGCTATATCATTCAATTATCAAAATGGAGGAAGCGCAAGTATTTGTCCGAAATGACACGGTGGAAGTCCGTGTTCACAACGTGCCCATCCCCAAGCCCGGAGCCGGTCAAATACTTATAAAAGTTGTCGCAACTGGCACGAACCCTAAAGATTGGAAATTCCCAGCTTGGATGGAAAACTTCAATGGCGCAAATACGGGAGACGATATCGCCGGATATGTTCATGAGGTCGGCGAGGGAGTCTCGGGATTCCAAGTCGGAGATCGAGTCGCGGCGTATCACGACTATACAGCTCCACATGGCAGCTATGCCGAATATGCCATCGGGGAAGACTACGCCACGTTCCACATTCCAGATAACATTTCCTTCGAACAAGCTGCCACAGTTCCCCTGGCTGCTATGACCGCGTCGTTAGCACTTTTCTCGCGCCTGGGGTTGCCGGAACCGTGGTTCAAGGAAAAGACGTGGTCCCAGAAGCCAGAGGGCGGTGTACTGATTTACGGTGCTGCAAGTGCTGTGGGAACATTCGCTATCAAGCTGCTACAGAAAGCCGATATTCATCCTATCATTTGCGTGGCCGGACGAGGAAAAGATTTCGTTCGCAGCCACTTAGACAAGAGCAAGGGTGACGTGGTCATTGATTATCGTGAAGGTGAATCGGCCGTGGTCGCTGCTATTCGGAAAGCCTCAAAGCAGTTGCGTTATGCTTTGGATGCTGTCAGTGAGAAGGCCAGTTTCAGTGTGGTTAGCCAGGTACTGGACCCTGACTGCGGCGCCATGTCTGTTGTCAGTCCTGTGGGGCCGGAGGAGTGTCCTGAGAAGATACGGGTTGAATTCACTGATGTTGGGAGGGCTCACAGGGATGAGAAGGAATTTGCTTATGTCTGGTCGAGGTTCTTCACTCTTGGCCTTAGAGAAGGCTGGCTCACGACTCATCCGCTTGAGCTCGTCCCTGGTGGTCTTCAGGGTGTTCAGATAGCATTGACCAATCTCAAGGAAGGAAAGGCCAGTGCGCTGAAATATGTTTTGAGGATCAAGGACAATTGAATTAATGTCAGTGCTATGGTTGCAAAAGATAACACAGGTGTACAAAACTGCACGAAAGAGAAATAAAAATTGTCATTGAATTAATTGACTATCTAGAGTCTACCGGTACGAGATGAAAGCCTTTGTGGAGACAAGCTCATACAAAGGTTCTCATGGCTTCACAACGCTCTTCGGCAGACAATGACTGCGAAATAGAGTGACAAAGAAACCGTAGCAAGATCAAATATTACCATGTACAGCATGTCCATCCTTATCAGGCATCCAAGCCATGGAAAGTCATGTATCACGAAGCATTCTTTCTTGGAGCGAAGCTGTAGACATCCTAGGGTTTAAATTTTTTTTGCTTTCAATGGGGACATTCTAGATTGGAGATTACTTTACATTACTATTACATGACGAGTATAGTACTCTAGCTTTCGGTATGTTTCGTACCGATCATATATACAATATTCCCTTCACTCGCGGTCAAGATTAGGCTGCTTTATCCAAGGCCTGCCCCAGACACATCTCATAGTAAATCCCCCGGCGCTGGAGCAGCTCCTCATGAGTCCCCTGCTCCCGAACCCGACCCCCGACCAGCACGAAGATGCGATCCGAATGCTTGATAGTTGACAATCGGTGTGCGATCGCAACGGTCGTCCGGCCATCCTTAGCCTGATCCAAGGCCTCCTGCACAATTCTCTCACTCTCGGTATCCAACGCAGACGTAGCCTCATCCAACAACAGCAGACGGGGTCGGCGGATAAGCGCCCTTGCGATTGCAATACGCTGTCGCTGACCACCGGAGAAAAGACTTCCTCGCGAGCCACATGATGTCGCTAGTCCATCTGGCAGGGAGGAAACGAAATCAAAGATATTCGCCTGGCGACAGGCCTCGTAGATCCGTTCCTCGGTCGCCTCTTCCTTAAGGCCTAATGCGATATTTTCACGGATGGTCCCTTGGTAAAGGACCGGTTCTTGTTGGACAAGGGATAAATGGCTGCGGTACGAAGCGAGCGACATGTCGCGGATATCTGAACCGTCAAGTTGGATGCTTCCAGATGTTGGATTATAATATCGCTCTAAAAGCGAGATGAGGCTGGATTTTCCATGGCCGGAGGGTCCGACAAAGGCCACGAATTGGCCAGGGTTAATCTAATAAACCCCATTAGCAAAATATGCTCCAGACCTTTCACGCGAAAGTTGGTCCTTACCTCAACATTGATATCGTTTAACACCGGCCGGGTAGGCCGAGTAGGATACCGGAATGCTACGTCCTGTAACTCCACACGGGCAGCCGTATCGTTTGATTCTCCGGACCCATTGTCGGACGGTCCATCTTGGACATCAGGTTGCAGAGAACGGAGCCAGAGGATGTAGTTGCATGCTCCCTGAGATTTGGTAAAGCCTGCTCACTGTCAGTTGAGGCAGGGAAGGTTTCTCTTAGAAGACCTACTGGTGCTAAACATGAAGAATGACGCGGCGGCTTCACCGGAGAGTATAGCTCCGATGACGACGATGTATAATCGCGTGCTGGAGTACTCTCCTGTCGATAACAGGCGACCTCCATACCTATGCAGGGGTTAGATATATGGGAGGAAGCATCACAGTAATGCAAATACATACCAGAAACTCAATGCCTCAGAGAGTAATGAGAGGGACTGTGTAAGGGCTAGCCAGAACATCGTCCAAGTTAACGACTTGATGGACTTTCGCTCAATACCTGCTAACTTGGTAGTGTACTTCTCTAAGATCACCCGTTCGATTGCCAACGATGCAACGGTGCGAATCGCAGACATCGCCTCACCAGCCAATGCTGCACTTTCAGAAAAACGATGCGAAGTAGCATCGTCCAGTCGAAATTCCAGGCGAATCCTAAGGTAGCCACAGAATACCATTGGAATCATAGCTCCTGCGAGTACAGCCAATCCCAGTTTCCATCCAACCGCTATAGAGAGTATAGAGCTGGCGGTGATGTTCACCAGGGCAACGATGATGATTCCAACGTTGAAACTAAGCAGCTCTTGTAAGCTATTAGGTTTTGTAGAGAGATCAGAGACAAGAGAGCCAGTCGTATGTTGGGGCTGGTCATAAAACGTCATGTCTTGCCGGATGTAGTCGCGGAACATCTCGAGACGATACGTATACACAACGCACTGCTTGATCGTGAGAAGAGCTATTAGACGTGGGATTTCGGTGACACTTACATGAGCAATTACGTTTGTAACCCAGCCCATAACACCATAGACAACCAAGATGACAAGAGCAAGTACAAAAAACATAAGGGCATAGAAATCACCCTTTTCCACCATCTTGCTTGTGGGTTGTATTTGGAAGACATCCAAAACTTTCGCGAATACGAATGCGAGTATCGGATATGTCGCTCCTAGATTCATCGTTAGATTGACATTGGCAAGCATATCACAGGATAAGAGTGCACATACCTCCCACAACGCAGGTAACCAATGTGACAATAAATTCAAACCACAGTTCACGGCGCTCCCGGAGCAGTATAGCCAGACACCGAATCAGACTACGGCCACGTCCAGACGGAGCCTTCAATCTTTCAACAAGCTGGGTTTCTTTGCTATGGTCTTGTTGTCTGGAAATGGCCGGGGTGATACCAGTGCTTCCTTCATTTCTTTCCTTCTCAGGCAGCGGCCCATCGTTGTCGACGGTACCAAGATCCTGGGCCTTTATAAGGCGATGGTAAGTTCCTCCTGCAGCCTGGAGTTCTTCATGTGTTCCCTTCTCAACGATCTGCCCCTGCGACAGGACCACAATTTGGTCTGCCTTCCTGATCGTCGACAGCTTATGTGCGATCGTGATAGTCGTTCGTGATGCGGAAACGTTGTCCAAGGCTTGTTGCACAATCTTTTCGGCCTGTGGGTCCAATGCACTTGTAGCTTCGTCGAGGATTAACACCTTGGGATCAGAAACGATACTTCGGGCAACGGCAATACGCTGCTTCTGGCCGCCGGAAAGCATTGTGGCGCGCTCTCCGACCTGGGTGTCGTACTTCTATAAAGGATGTTAGTAGTTGATAAGTAAATCCAAGGGCTAGTGAGATGAGACCATACTTCGGGCAATGTCTCAATGAAGTCATGGGCGTAAGCAGCCTTGCAAGCTGTAATGACCCGCTCAATCTGGACCTGCTTTGGCGCGTTGGCATAATCCGTTCCTGCTAGGCCATATGCTACATTTTCAAAGATCGTGGCATTGAAGAGTGTTGGTTCCTAAATAAGAGTCAGATGATAAGACAGATGGATAAAGAGGTGGGGCGTAGAAGGCTGCTTCGTACCTGTTGAACAATGCGAATGTGAGTCCTCAGCCACTGGATGCTGAGTTGTCGTATGTCAACCCCGTCAAGCGTGATGATGCCATCCTGGGTATTGTACCATCGCTCCAGCAGTCCAGTGACTGTACTTTTACCTGAGCCACTAGGCCCAACCAACGCCGTTGTCTTGTTGGCGGGGATTGACAGTGTGAAATCATGGAGAACTGGGATCTGGGGCCGGGTGGGATACGAAAAGGAGACATTCGAGAATTCAATATTGCCCTCACACTTGTCAGGCCGTTGACCATCCAGAGACAGCCCATCAATTGGCGAATCACGATCAATCACTTCCCACATACTTTGCGCGGCCGACGCTGCCTTGGTGACTTGAATAATCTGCGGTGCGATCTGTGTCATTGCCGTTGCAGCTAGGATGACAGCAAAGATCACGCTAGCAAAACATCCGAGAAGAGAGCAGTCAGCAAAGGATATCGAACAAGCTAAAGATACTAGAAACACCTACGTGATGATTTTTCCGGGCTCATTAATCTCACCCCTCGCATACATGCGGACTCCCTGCCAGAAGGCCAGGCCATATCCAGCATAGACACAGAAAAATTCCGCCGAGTATAATATGGCCATGTTAAGAGATTGGGTGAGGCCCAGACGTTTTGCTTCCTTTGCGTGGTCATCGTATTTGCTCGTCAACTTGGAAAAGGCGGAAAAGGCATGCACGGTCTTCATGCTGGCGAGGACCTCTTCAGCCAGAGACCCGGCGATGGAGTTCACGTGGAGAATTCGGTTTTCCTGTTTAACGAGTATACCGGCACAGACGGATGTCACAATCAGGATGGCAGGGGCGATACAGATTGTAATCAGAGTTAGTTTCCACTGCACCACAAAGGCTACGATGAATGCCGCCACGAAGGTAGCTGTACCCTGCACCGCGAAGCCCAGCTTCTCGGAGATTCCTTGATTAACCAGGTTGGCATTAGTCGTCAGTTGCACAACGGAAGAGCCACTCTCGTTTCTATCGAAGAAGCCAATGTCTTGTCGCAGCAGGTGCGTCAAGAAGGCAATTCGTAGGGACTTGGTAGTTCGCACAGCGGAGACAGACAATGATAACTACGAATGAGAAGTAAGCCTATTAACACGGGTCACGCTCAAAAGAAGGTGTGAGACATACAGTCCATGCATATACTAGCACAAACTTGCCGATAAAAAGATAGACAAAGTAAAGCCTATAGAAGGTTATTGATATCAAGCACTGTCTTAAACACGTGTCACTGGACTGGATACCACTTACGTGAACTTATTCAGTTCTGACCGAAACTGATCTGGGGAGTCTGAACCGGTTGCGAAGTTATTGAAGTTCGTGATCATTTTCCCAAACAGTACATCCATCAGTGGCAAAGCGCTGCCTGCACCGATAGCTCCGATCAAGGCGAGGACATTGAGCACCCAGCCCACAGTATCAGCATACGAGAAGATCCTGATATAGCTCCTCAAGCCACCCGCATGTTCTGGTGTACTGGTGGACTTGTTTGTGTCTGCCTTTGGCGGCTTTTCCTCTACGGATGCAACGGATGTCCCATCCCTTGTTGGCGTGGGAGAATCCCCTTGAGCTGTCATGTTGGCAATATGTCTTGTGTACTGGCGAACATTTTCATGAGATGTCTGACCTACAAACGTCTGGAAACAGAGGCATAGGGTTATTTATATGGGGGCGTCATGATGGGCTCACAGGGTATCCATCGGTTTAGGTTTAAGGTCTAAGAACTCCGCTTTTTTCATTATTAGATTACCACAAAACCTCGATAGCTGTAAAGAAAGAACCCGTGTATGAGTTTTTGAACTAACTGAGTATTGTAATTAATGGCAAAATGTTCTTATTGGTTAAGTCACTCGCCGCCTTCTGTGAGTTGAAAGGGGTTACTGTTTTAGACAAAGAGATGAAAGGAAGGACTTGGTAGATCTCTGGCATTTATGTGCTCGGTATGAAGATAGATATGATATCGAAATGAATTCTGCAGTGTTCTACTGCTTTTCAAGTTAGGAAAGCTACCAATCTCATCTTTACATGTCCCAAGTATCGGGACTTGAATAAATTTGGCTCCCTAACGGAATATTGCAAATAACAAGGTTGTAACTGACAGGGTTATTTTTGGTCTCTACCCATCATCTCATACAAATATTAGAAGCGACGCATTGGAATCTAGGCAGAAATTTCTTCACTGCAATGTATGGTCATTCAACACGAAGAGTGGCAGTGAATCGATTGCTCGCGGTCCGCGGACTCCGACACCAAACCCTCATCGGGTGCCCGGTCGAAACGGCCCTCGCTGATTATTTTCCCAGGATTACTCCCATTCGTCCGCTTGAGATCCAGATTCGTGTCGAAGCTATGATAACATTGGGAGCTGCCTCCAGAGTTGTGTCCCACAAGCTCTCTATCGTCGAGCGGTGACTCAAGCCAAGCCTCGGCGCTCCATCTGAACCAAAGAACCCAGACTGCTTCCATCTCAAGGTCATTATCGATCAACCATGCTAAGAGGGACGATATATTGTCACTCCTGAACAGAGCTTGGGACGTCATGGAGAGCCTTGAGGCTTTTATGCCCTATCAGGGGCCTCTTTATATGTGGAGCTCTCAAGCCATCAAAGGCATATCTTGTTTAATTACTCCGTCTACTCATTGCACAGGAAGATCTTATGTCAACAGACCTATTTCCCGATCGGGTATATATCATGTTAGCGCAAGAGATACAGCCTTACCAATCAAGAATAACCTAAGGTGTTTGGCAGTAAATTGGTTGAGGTCGAACCATGAAGCATTCCGTGTCCAACACGGCAATATCCTGGCCCTCGCCCGAAATTTACCCCGAATACAAACCTAAACTTGGTGTAACCGGATGCCCTGCGGTTTCAGGGTCAAGCCTTTAACATAATCGGTACAAGCAGGGAGAGAAAGAAAAAGGGAACAAGAGCTGGGACACCTGCGGGCGTGGCCCAGTCATGTGACCCCAGGATCAGGGATCTGACGTAGTGCCCTAAACTTTGGCCACTGCATACTTAAATTACGCCGATAGAGCAGTTTATTGAGCACGGATCAGTTTATCCGACATACTCGAACAATACAATGTTCACTTTATACTCGATTAATCTCACTTGGGCGCGAATGGCGACAGAGAGGGTTCACCGCAGAGCCAATGTACTATGTATACTAATAAGCAATGTGACGATCTATCCCCTTGCCACAGAAGAACTAAAAGCCATGGTGCTGTGTAGGGAATGAGGTATATTGCCAGTACTGGCTCATACTACCTGCCACTCATAACACCATGTACTCATTGTTTCACGCCCAACGCCAGCCTCCTTGGCCCACGCCCTTCGGACTATCCACTTACGAAGAGAAATCCTAAGATTGGCATCTATGCTCTGCGTCGAAGAGGGAAAGAAAGTTATTGTGGCGGAATATGTGCAAAGAAAGGACACGACGAGCAAGAATAATACAGGGTAAGACTTTGACGCCAAGAGCGTGCCACGCTGTAGGGACGTTGTTACTTGCATAGTAGCCAAGATACGTCAATGGCCACATAATAATACTCCATCTAGAGGAATTCTGTGGGTACGATAATAGCTGAGGCTACTTCCTATTTAGGTTGGCATAGAGTTCAGAGGGTACTACAATCTCCCTAGCTTGCATATAAAAGCTGAGTATTACAGACGGTCTTCGTAGAAAAGGATCAGTAGAATTAGCCATCATGTCTAAACCAGAGCGTGAGGAAATAGAGAGAGCGAGCCAAGAGACGATCAACACGGTGGCTGACAAGCCTACCGAGTCTCAGATTGTGTTTCTACATGGGTGGAGACTCTGTTTTGTTATACTTGGGTATGTCATACTCGCGATCCCTGAATCATCTAGCACTTTTTTCGCTAAATCAAACTTTGATCCTAGGCTCATGATCTGCCTTTACTTGGTCAATATGGAAGTGACTATTGTCAGCACTTCACTCATCGCTATCACTAGTGACCTGATTGGTTTCAACAAAACAAGCTGGATCATCACCGGGTTCCTCATTACATTCACTGGTCGGAAGTTCCTGTCACTTTCTCTGTCTGGTTCTGCTAACCGTACCGCAGGTTTCATGTCTATCTGGACCAGGGTCAGCGATATCATTGGTAGAAAGAAAACCTTGCTTGCTGCCGAGGTGACCTTCTTGGCATTTTCATTTGGGTGCGGGCTATCCCCGTCGGTCAACACGCTGTAGGTTTTATCTAGTCGTTGGAAATATCGGGCCGCCTTACACTAAACACATCACAGCATTATATGTCGGTCATTCCAGGGAATTGGCGGTGCTGGGGTTTATCCGCTCACCCTCTTGTGCGCCTATGAGACTGTGCCTAAGTCAAAGATTCCCCTGTTGGGCGGCCTGTTTGCGATAGCCATTGCATGCGCAGCCTTGACAGGGCCTCTCATTGGAGGCGTACTGGCGCAGAATTCGGAGTGGAGATGGGTTTTTTACGTGAAGTGCGTTCGTTCTATATTCTCCTCAAGCTTTGCGATATTGTAACTGACAAATTTATCGGGTAATAGCCTCCCTCCTGGAGCAGTAGCCATATTGATGCTACTTATCGCCATGCCAGCGAACCATGGCTCGGTGCCATCGAAATCTATCGCCTATTTAAAACCGAGCATTGCACTCTTTAAAGACCTAGATCTCGTCGGTGCTGTTCTACTACTCAGTGCCTGTTTACTACCCATCACTGTTTTGAACGAAACTAATCTGTCGTTTGAGTGGGCTTCTGGGACTGCAATTGGACTACTCGTTGCGGGAGGTGTATCATGGATGGCCTTCTTTGCTTGGGAATGGGTGATTGATGGATGCCCTGGCTATCACCCCATATTCCCAAAACGATTACTATTCAACCGAGCTTGGATGGGGATGCTTATGTGAGTGGATGACGCTGTGAAATTTGCCTTGATTTCTAGTCTAACCGTGTTTATCTTGCCATCACAGAATCACGTTCGCTAGTGGCTGTCCTTGGAACGTGATAGTTGTGTACTTGGCACAGCGCTTTCAAGTCCTAGAAAGGTTGTCGCCTGTAGATGCTGGGATCCGGCTGATCCCATACTCGGCCCTTGCAACTGTGGGCACCGCTGGTGCTAATCTTGCATGTCTTCGAGGCCATATCCCCTTTGTGTATCTCATTCTCTTCGGCTCCCTGTTACAAACCGTGGGAATGGCTCTCTTCTCCATTATTCCGCAGACGAACTCATTCCCCAGTGCTGGGTATGGATATGAAGTTATCGCAGGCGCCGGCATTGGAGTCACTATCGGGATCTGTGTTCTAGCAGTACCTTATGTTGTCGAGACGCGGGATCTAGGTATGGCACCAATTCTACTGGTTTTGCTCGGTTTAAACATGCTTACACCTTAACAGCAACAGCAACGGGCGCTCTTAACCAATGCCGTTTTCTCGGAGGTGCAATCGGCCTGGCGATTGCGGCTAACATCCAGTATGGGAACTTGAAGAGCGAACTAGCAGATACACTTTCGCCGGAGCAGCTACAGCAACTATTGGAAAACAGCAGCACAGTGGAGACCCTGCCTACTCAGCTCCAGGCTGCAATCGGGGATGTATTTGCGAAGAGCTATACTCACCAATATCAGGCAATGATTGCCTTCGCAGCCGTGCAGATCCCAGCATCTCTACTAATGCTGCGACGCGGTGGACAGTACGTGGTCAAGGAGGATGAAACTACTGATTCGGATAGCGGATCGGATACGACTGTTTAGATATTGTACTAAAAGTGTTTGGGCGCTGCACCGTGACATCGAGGAATTTGTTATTATTGCGGATACGATTTTCAATCACGGATAGATACCCTTACATTGTGATCCAGGGCTTGTCAGTGGATAATCTTTCTGAATCTATGTCACTTGCATTTCTTTTCCCTCATCTCACATCTTTTGTTTTCCTCTTTCCCAATCCTATTTTTACGCCGGTCATGTCATATCATACCTGACAAATTAGATCCCTTGTATGTTAGTATTATGACCAGTCTCCTTTCATACGCAAATACAATGTTTCATACACGCATAAGAGATTCAATCTTAGTCTTCCTAACAGAGGATGAGCACATCTGTGGCTGATTGAGTCTCTGCTCAGTGGTACTCTGATGTGAGTATGAGGCTCGGATCCTCTTTCCCTACGCATCAATATGATGACCTATCCCATCACATAAGATCTGTTGTCCCTTGCTCTGGAAAAGTCTTTTTATTATACACCAGTAGCCGGTAGATATTCGGCCATTCATATATTCTTAAAGTAGTTTAGGTGTCTGCATGCATGCCTCTTATGAATATCTACATTTTACTGTTCCCAACCAAAATTGGAAGTTTCGCCGGATGATATCACCTCCATGAGCGATCTAGCAAATCAGTAGGGGAGTTCATCCGTATAGCATATCCATCCATTTAACTGTATGTACAACGGGGAAAGACCACAAATGAAACATGTTGCTATTATTATATGCAAGCTCAATCCTCTCCAGCTCCTAATCTCAATTTCCAGGTGATGTTGTAATCATAACGAGAGGAGCATGTCTGACAAACTCGGTGGCCAGATTGGCATATTGACTACAATAGTCTCATCAGCAGCGTAGATATCCCGACAAAGTCGACTCATCGGAATGTAGTTCATCCAATGCTGCCACTGGAACAAGCAGAGTCTGAGGGCTTTTGACCTTGATATGCTGGGTAACCCAAGCCTTCTGTCGTTGAATGCCATGTTGCGAGAACTTGACAGCATCAACAAACTCGAGGTCCCACAGCGCTTGACTTGCAGGTGAAAGTGCGGTTAGGTGCCCTTCAATATATGTAAGGAAGACATCTAGTGCCTGCAGGGCGACTAATGCCTCGTATGCGTCACTCCCTTCTTCGACCACCGGGAAAAGACTATCCTTAAGGCTTGTAGCAACCTTCCGGCCGTACTGACGACTCTCATGGTATCTCGAGATGACCGGGTTGAGCTTGCGTAGAATGTCCAGAGTTATTCGACGCATAACCTCAAGCCCTGAGTATACCTCCAGATCGTGTACTAGGCGTGGAATCAGGTCCATATAGACATCGTTGAGAACTTCCAGAGCCTGGTGTGTGGCGCCTAGCCAAAGTTCTAGTCGTCGGATACGCTCGACGCCACTCTGGCTATTAAACGCATTTGCGGCCGGCGCCTTTCCTTGTCCTTTCTTCTGTTCGACGCTTCTGATCGCTGCAGTCTGTTCTTCCTTGGGGTGACTTTCCTTTCCACCCTCCTTCTGGATGCACTTCTCGATTCGAACCGCACCGGACTTGAACATGGGCTGCTTAGAAACAGGATCCCATTCGTCTTATATAATCAGCGAGACATAGTTAATCTTCATGACAATAACTCTATTGAGACAATGATTCACTCACCAACTGTAAGCTCATTGGCGGCTCGCGCTCGCGGGTCTTTTGAATCGAAATAACCGAAGTGGAACGGGATAAAAACATGTCCTTTGTTAATCTCACCAATTCTCACAGGGAGCTCTACACTACCACGCCGGGACCTCACTACAACCATTTCCCCCTCCGTGAGATAGAGAGCTCTCGCATCCGCTTCAGATATACGAACAAATGGCTGTGGATCGGCTTGCTGCAGCCGTCTGGCCCTTCCTGTCTTGGTCCGTGTATGGAAATGGAAAACGTTGCGCCCTGTTGAGAGGAGTAAAGGAAACTGATCATCAGGAGCTTCAAGGGGCGCCTTGTGATGAGCTGCTTTGAGGATAGCTCGTCCAGCAGGGTTCATGGCTTGATACTGTGCTCGAGTATAAGGCGCTCCAGTTTCGAGATCATGCCCAAAGTCTTCGCAGTAGTCTGGGTCAGTGAAGAATTTGCCATCGGTGAACAAGCGCTCTTTTCCATTCGGGTACTCCTTAGTACAAGGCCATTGAATACCAGATCCGCCAGTAAGTTTCTCGTACGTGAGCTCACTACAGTCACAAGGACGGCCGTATGACATCTTTTTCCATGCATCGAAGACTTCTTCCGGCGTGGTATATGGGATCAGGGGCCCTCCATCTTTGCTCTTAAAGCCCATCCGCCGTCCGAAATCCAAGAAGATGTCCAGGTCAGATTTAGCCTCCCCCGGTGGTTCGACGGCCTTCTGCGAGAGATGCATGGTTCGATCAGCGTTGGTGAAACATCCAGTTTTCTCTGCCCACTGAGCCGCTGGCAACACCACATCTGCCACAGCTGTTGTCTCGGTAGGAAAGATATCTTGCACTACGAGGAAGAGGTCGGGCTTGGTAAACAGGTCTCGGACACGGTGCAGATTGGGTAGGCTGACCAGCGGGTTCGTGCCCGACACCCAAAACATCTCAATCGAGCCGTTCTCGATGTAATTAAGCATATTCTGAATATGCGTCGGCTGATTCCAGTGCGGCATTCGAATCAAGTCAATGTTCCAGTGGTCCGCGATCTCTTGCATATGCTTCTGGTTCTGGAAATTTCGAAACCCTGGATATTCACCGTCACATCCGGCCTCCCTGTTATTTTGAGCAGTGGGTTGGCCGTTCATTTGCAGAATCCCGCTGCCAGGCTTACCGATATGTCCAAGCAGCAGGTTGATATTGTTGATCTGACAGGCAGCTGCCGTAGCTTGGTTCGATTGGTAAACTCCCTGCAGCGCAGTTGATAGCAGGCTACTACTAGTTCCTATAATCCTGGCTGCTTCTTCTAGTAATGTCGTAGGGACGCCGGTGACTTGCATCACATACTCCGGGGTGTATTCCTCCACTACAGCCTCTAGTTGCTGCAATCCCACCACATGCTTCGAGACAAACGCCTCGTTAACCCAGCCATTCTTGAATAACAGATGCTGCAATCCATTGAGGAGAGCCACATTTGTCCCGATTTTAGGTGCCAGGTGGATCGTGGCTTTCTTCGCCGTTTCCGACCGTCGAGGATCAACCACGATGAGCTTCGGAGGATACGCCCCTTCGAGACGATCCAGTATTCGAGACCACAAGACCGTCTGCGTATTCGCCACGTTATGACCGACCATAAACAGACATTCCGTATAGTCAATATCCCCATAAGACCCCGGCTGACCATCACTACCAAAAGACTCACGCATGCTAGCCGCCGCAGTGGCCGTACACAAACGGGTATTGCCATCCATATGGAGGGTATTCAACCCGGCCTTGCCAATCATCGCTAGAACATAATATTCCTCCAAGAACAATTGACCGGAGGTATAGAACCCAATGCCATGATTTGTCAAACGTGCCCGTATTTCCTTCGCCTTGTCGACAATCAGGGACATCGCTTCGTCCCACGACGCCTGCTCGAGCTTGCCATTGCGCCGGATGAGTGGATGCTTCAACCTGTCCGGATGGTGGATGGATTCCCAGCTGTGAATGTCCAAAATAAGCCATTTGTCTGTCTGTCGACTTTATAGAAGCTTTCAATATGCTCACCCGTGTAAACCCTTCGGACCCAGACGTCCTTTATTCACCCGGTCGGTCGCGCGACCGCGTACTCCCACCACACGGCCATCTTTGACGCCGATATCCAGCCCGCAACCATTACTATGTACAAACGTTGCGTTAGCATGAACATACCAAACGTACATCATTCAAGAATAATAAAGCCTTGATTACCTGCACAGCACACATGCACTCTGTACCCATTTATCCGGCGTGTCTAAGACGCGCATGTCATATCGCGTCGGCCACTCATGCTTGTACGGTGTGCGGTCACCGTAAACATCCTGGATAGAGTCGCGAGTCTCGTATGTGGACGCCGCCATGTTGACGACTCATGCCTTTCCATCATATAGGAAGAGGTATGTGGGTTATAGTCGCTAGTTGACGCGCGACAAATCCAGGAAAATAATAAAGTTACGGAAATCAAGTATATGACGCAAAGGAAAAGGAACCAAAGATGACGCCAATATTATGAAATTAGGGTTACAACGACCACAATCCTTTATTCATATTTCTACGCAAACAGCAGACTGAATGTAATAGAGACGAACCTGAATAGATAGAAAACACTATGGGCCTGTCCTACACAGAAGCAATACGACTGGTCGAGGCCGAGGCATATCGCAAACGAAATGTCTTTTTGTCTCGAGCCGAAACGTGCTCGATATATGCCGCAGGAGGTCGCATTGCTCGACACACCATTTACAGTCCAATCTCGACACCAAGGTTCGACACGTCTGCCATGGATGGCTACGCATTGAGCTCCGCTGCGACGGAGGATGCGACCGTGGAATACCCCAGAACGTTCGAAGTCAAGGGCATCACGGCCGCCGGAGATGAACCTTTCACGGAGGTCAAGCATGATGGGGCTATTCCGCCTTGTGTGGAGATCATGACAGGAGCTCCATTTCCCAAGACTGTCGAGCAGGAAGACTTCGACTGTTGTGTTCGCTATGAGGATGTAATAGTCGAAGAGCGATCGGGGCGTCGCTTCGTTACAGTGACCAAGCCTGCCAAGCCGAAGCAAAATCGACGGCTGGCCGCGACAGACTTCCAAACAGACAATGCGATTGTCAAAGAGGGAGAGCTGATCCATCCGAACCAGGTAATGGCGATGGCATCGGTCGGTATCACGGAGCTTTCTGTGCTGCTCAAACTGAGGATAGCGGTCTTCTCGACCGGATCTGAACTATTACTTGCAAAAGAAGAATCTACTAAGCTTCATCGGATTAGCGACAGCAATGGCCCGTATCTGACGGCAACGCTGGAAGACTGGGGCGCTATCGTCGACTTTTTGGGGGTTATCCCCGATCAGCCTGAAGACCTGGAACAGGCCCTTTTGCGCGGTCTTCACGGATCCAGGTATGACTTGATCATCAGCTCTGGCGCTGTCTCGGCCGGTCGCTACGATTTGATCCCCGCAGTGCTTGAGCGCTTACGGGCACGAACGGTTTTTCACAAGGTAGAAATGAAGCCCGGGCATCCGGTGCTTTTCTCCATGCTTCCTCGACTCCAAACTGCTCCGGATAGCGAGGTGGCCTTTTTCGGCTTGCCGGGAAATCCAGTCGCCAGCGCCGCTTGTCTTCGTTTTATAGTAGTGCCTTACTTGAATACCATCCGACTGCAACCGCAAGAGAAGCCATATAAAGCCCGTATCATGACTATGAACGACAAACTTGGTAGTCACCATGATATACCACTCGGGTCCGGTAAGCCAGTCACAACTGTGCCGATGGAGAAAGACGTGTTTCGACCAGGGACACTTTGCGGCTCCACAGACCAAGATCTCATGGTCCAACTCATATCGGATCATAGCCCTGGCAAGATCAAACCATTCCTCGAGGCCAACTGCTGGATCCGGATCGCACATGGTGTTTCCGAGGTCAGAGAAGGCGACTTAGTTGGCATTTACCCGACGCGTTGAGACCTGGCATATCATCTCCTGCGATAACATATATCCTAGCGGCAATGCGTCACATTCCACTGTCGAGGCCGTCTTTCAATTTCAACACCATATCTAAGTCGGCCGGTGTATTCATATTAAACAAGCACCTATCATCCCGCGGTCGGATCGTCTTCCCAGAGCACTGACGAACGACCGACTTTGGCCCACAATCCCCTTTCCGGACATTCTGATCAAGCACATGCATAGCTTCAGGACTCCAAATTCCCAAGAGAGGCTCGCAGAATCCATCCGCATTTTGGAAACAAGTAACGGGACCAGCCATCTCTTGCTGAAGGTGATGCAGGTCGGACACGGACAAAAACGGGTAATCGCAGGCGACAACCAGCCACGTAGCCTGCGGATCGAAGCGATGAGCGGCTAGGAGGCCGCCTGCTGGGCCCATATCATTCTCTGTGTCGAGAGTATCACCGTTAGGGCGGTCATAGATTACTTGTACCAGTGTAGATGAGCCATCGATTTCTATGGAGAGCATGTCTGGGGACACTTCCGTCACTCGTGGGTCATTCTGTATATCTGGCAGACAATCTCGACTGCGTAATGATAGATAGACTATAGGTGACTGGGGGCAGGCGAGCTGCAAGGTGCGCAATAGGTGCATGTAGATAGGTATATCATGTACTAAGGGTAGCAATTCCTTTCGTCTGCCCATTCGCGAGGACCGGCCACCGGCCAGCAGGAGGGGTTGAAGTGTGCTCATTTAGATGACAGTACCTCTATATCGTTGATTGACAGTGTACTTAATGGGCTTGCCAATATGATGTACCAAATCTCAGCAGAAATACGAAGAGTTACACCTCTTTTGAAGGAATGCTGGCGTCAGACTGACGAAATGGTCCAGCTCTTCACCGTTCGCTTGGCAGATGTGGTCCGGCAAGTTCCGACCCAATGCAAGTGGTTACAGTGAAGTATTCTAGAAGGCTTCTTTAAACTAAATGTGAGGATTGAAACGTCAAGACCGTAAGCATAACGTTTCAGCACAGTTTCAGGGCGTCGGGAATGCGGATGGAGCTTTCCGCAACTTGAATCAATCTCAAAGACCTTTGTCCTAGGGTTGAGTACGGTAGATAATTGCTCTCTTGTAGCGGAATGGGTAGTTTAAATCAGGAGATGTGTGAGACTAGAAGCTTTTACACTTAAGTAGGGCGTTGGGCAAACTTAGGGTTGGCTTTAACACGGGTTCTCACTGCTAACCGGTTGCCCGTGGCGCTCCACGGAGTAAACCACAATCTACAGAGTAGATGTACGTAAAAGGTGAACACCCCGTCTATAGAAACGATCGAAGCTTCAAAGACATCTTTTCGTCAGAAGGGTTTAGTGCACTACGAGGAACAAAGGTCACTCCAAACCCAGCCACCAACCACAGCAAGGCAATTTGGAGTTTCTATTCAGAGACAAGGCAACGCAACATACATCTGAGCAACGACAATACTATCATCAAATGTGATACTAAATTTAACGTGCGGTCGCGATGCTGGCGGCGCTGGAATGGGATAGAATCGAACACAATACCTCCGACAATGCTCCGAACGTATTCCGATCCACCAAAGATTGCCACATTTGCCACAGATCGATTGGATTGGTTTGATACTATAGTAACAGAATAATACCAGTTTCGCCGGTAAAGATTTCTACCAGATTGCTGCCATTGTCTAAATTTAGATGCGAAGCTTTATTAGATGGTGTGCTACTAACAATCGACCCGTCTTCCAAAACAGGAAGATAACATAAATCTGTTGAATATGTAGGTGCAACGCAATTGTGTGGTATCAAGTCAATCGTTGGGTTCATTATAGATTCGTCAGATAAAAAAAAAAAAGATGGTCTATATCTATAATGCTTGACGCTAATAAAGGCAGAAAGTTGAGAATTGGCAACCGACCCAGTCCCAACGCCGGATGAACTCCAAAGAATGAATAACGAAGCAATGCAAAGGTCGAAACCAGGTAATAGAGCTGTGGTATCATATGGCTGAAATAATTTCCCGCAAGAGTCCCTGTATATTTGCCACATTAGCTCTCTTCAATATAGAGCGACTCCATATACCTCGGGGGTCTAGACTCACCTCGGCAGTCAAAACATAGCAATCAATGTCGTAGATCTCATCTCCGCAGATGCTTAATCGCGACCCCATTTCATCGCTTCAGCGGGCGCCTGGCCGGTGGTTTTGTTGTACCGGCTTGCAAGTTGTTCGCACACGCCCCAGACGCGTCTGCGGTTGGCAACGCCCATGAGGTTCAAATCGTCCATGCCGTACCGTGGAGTGGTCATTTTGTTCAGCCACAGGTAAAGTGATTTGTAGTTGACGTCCTTTTGATTCTGGAGCGTCTGGAATTCCCAGAGCCACGGCATGTCCCACTGCATAAAACGCTTCCAGAACGAGTTATCCTGGGTGATCATTTGAACACTGAGAGAAGCTTGAGCAAGAGCTTTCAGCGAATCTCCGGGCAAAAACATGCAAATCTGCTGTGCGATCTCGAGAGGTAGTTGGCCAAATGGATCGGTGGGGCGTCGTTCCCGGAGCTCAATCTCTAGCGAAGGGCGCTTAAATTTACTATCCGTGCTCAGGTTTTGGAAAAGCTCGTCGACCATGGGGGTATCTGTTGGGTTCTTGGCACAGTACTGTTGATGGCAGAAATGGCAATACGTTAGGGGCATTGCAGTCTAATCTCTGGTGTGATCACGCTTACCTCTGCACCAGGAATGCATTCCCAGTAACGGCCCTGTGACCGTGAAATATCGTTTCCGTAGCTCAGATGCAACGAGGAATGGTTGGTCAAAGCGGACATGACACCGTAAAGAGCGTTGAGGTTGACACGGCTGATCTCGGTGGAACCCGTGAGGACTCGGGTCAAGATTTCGAAACAGCTCCAATGGAATGGGAGGACTGGGCCGGCTGCGTCTTCGGTTCCCTCGTCATAACTGCAAAAGAGTTAGCGATGAGGTGTTTATTTTTCTCCCTTCGAGGGAGAGGGATCGGAGAGGTCAAAACCGACCACATGAAGGTTTTCCGGGACGACGGCTGATATTGATCTTAAGATAAAATTAGCCACGCTTATGCAATTCGGCAGCCTCGTGTAACGCATACCATTGCCGGGTTTCACCACTAGTTCTCCCTGTCAAAGTGGCGTGTAAGCTTCTCGAACTGTGGCTTGCTTCAAAGTATATTCGGGGGTCGCCTACAATATCCGCATAATATCCCGGACCAGCAATAAACGCTCTGCAACCGTGTTAGACCGCAATTGGCTCGCCGGAAACGTATCCAAGAACGTACTTGTTCGTCTTCGAAGTACCGGAGGGAGGATTCGATCCCAGGCAGTATGCCTTGTAGAGCCAGGAGATGTTATCGGTGTCGACTAAACGAGGGTCGTAGCTGCGCACGGGGGCATCATTTTCTTCGGTAGAAATTTGGCTGATGTCCTGGCCGGCCTCGAGCGCCCGACATCTCTTCTCAATCCACCGTCTTCGTCGTTCGATCGCGGTTTCCGACGGGGACTCGATGTGCATGCCGGTGAAGCTAACACCGCAGATTGCGCAGTAACAATCGTACGCCATGGTGAAGGGAGAGGTGAATCGGACGTTTGGGAATCGGACGTGAGACGGAGAGGCGTTTGAATAGATAAAAGAGAAAGAAGGGAAAAGTTCTGTGCCTGGATTCCAGAATAAATGGTTCAGGGGGTCCACAGTGGAGAAGAGGATGGGGCAATAAATAGACAACCATGATAGGAGAATGCCAGAAAACTCTTAGCGATGATCATCCTGACCGCCATCTCCTCGAAAGTTGCCAGGTCATCCCCCTCTTCAATGCAAAATAGCGTTGAGAGCGGGTCTGGGCGATTGTTCTGGTTGAATGTCGCGATTTCTTTTACATTTCACTATCCTAATTTGTATTGTAGCTCTAAAAACCCTCCCTCACCGCCCGGAGATCGTGTCCCATGGCTCCCCGACTCACCAAACTCACGATGCTAATAACGGGGGCTTATTAATAATTTAATTCGCCAGGGGTAGCTCCCTTTTTCTTTTTGAGAGCTTTCTGCCAAAATTTAGATCGATTATTAAAGTTTTCCGACTCAATTACTCGAGATATCCAGTTTGATGCAACAGAACTAAAATCCGGGGTTCTCCATTATAGGGTTAATGTGACCGCCTCGGACAATTGACACGTCTACACTTGCAAGCGAAGATTGGGTGATGTTCTCAAACCACACCATTCTCAATCACTGCGTCGCTGCCCAGAGTGGAACAAGTGTCAGCAATTCTTTTGTTGCCAGCAACTTTCGAGGGTCATCTGACCCAATCCTGGTTCCAGACCTCCCGTGTTGAGAAATCCATATGCTTCGAGGGCGCACGCCATCTATCCCGCTAACAACTTTAGCGCGACGGCGATGCGCCACTAGTTGTTTGCTGGAGCTTCTGGAAGACACTCATGACCTCGGATGGTGAGCTGAGCTGATACTGCGCGGGTAGATTTGGCTGAGTTTTCGCTTTTTCAGTGGCAAATCGCGGCTGCCAAACAAATTATAGCTGGAGTGCCGACCTACCGTGGCCGCATTGATCGGCCACCCAGATAATCCACTTACAGCTCTGAATCTACCAACAGCCTCCCTTATCGTATCCGCTTTTCCCACAATCGGGGCTGGGCGGAGTTGTGCCGCGGCAACGAGTGCGTCTTTCCTCCTCTGTATGGCGGAGCGGAAACTTTTTTCGCTGCCCCACGGATAGAACATTGACTCCCCGGATATGGCGACGGTACTTTTGTACTTCGTATACAATTTTGGTTCCTGGTAGTAAATGTTGCTTATCAACGCCACTCGGAAGTCCGGCACGATGGTTGGTTGTGCCTATTCCAGTAGGTCTAATAATACTTTATTTGCCTTGCGGCGCCCTTACCCAATGCATCATGTCGAGGTACGACGCGTACGGTGTCTGCAAGTTACTGAAATAGGAATCAGTCCCGATTATACAGAAACCTAGTTACTGGCAAGTCTTGGGCGGCTATTTTGCGCGTGTAATTCCTATTTATCATCCCATCAAGTTGCCAATCAAGCTTATCTGTTCGGTCCAGCACCCTGATTCCTCAGTATGTTTTATCCTGTGAGAGACAAGGGATGTGCTTTAATCGACACTTCACATAGCTGACGCATTCAGTCGTCCACGAGGACATATCTATGGCCGTGAACAGGTCGGAGGGTCTAGGGTTACATGTGGGACACAAGGCCGCATGCAGCTGCCATTTTCATTTCCAGCATTGCAACATACTTATGCTATAGAGATTACTCATCTTTTGGTTACTCGGGCTTGTAACTCAGTGGTAGAGTGCTCGCTTCGCATGCGAGAAGTCGGGGGTTCAATTCCCCTCAAGTCCATTTATCATTTTTTTTTCCCGCTCTCTCACCCTCGCCTTTCTCTTTGTTATTGTTTCCCTATCACAAGGGACATAAAGTATGTTCTTTTCATGCTTTCCCTTTATGCATTTGTTCATTATATTCTCCGGATCGCCGATGATTCATTCTTCTAGCTCGCGACGGTTGGTCAGTCCCAGCTGCACCGCGGTGAATACATCACAAGTCCATTCCTGTTCCATAACTGCGATAGCAAATCCTCATAAATAAAACATAGTATCGTATGTGTAGAAAGTTGTAGTCAGTCAACTGCGATTCAATGTTTATGTTCACTTGAAGTGAAAGTGTACACATATCGTGCTACAATCCGAGCGGATATATATATACAACACAGGTAGAACCCCAAGCACCCGATATTCCACTTAATAGTAGGAATCTAAAGAGATTCAACCTCATTGAGTTCACAATCAACATACAAAAATGGTTTCTTTATAGGCTTCAGTCACAAAATAATAATTCATTATCCCCTGTCTACATAACCTTCCTGTAGAGGCATTCGCGTTAAGACGGTATTTACACACCCTCGACTCGGTGCATGAAAATCTATTGCGAAGTTCTCCAAATATCCCATGAGCTATCTTAATTTACAGATCTTCCCAGTATATGCATGAGCATGGCTCGTTGATTTATCATAGCAGATCCAAAGAATAATTGCAACAATGGAAAATGCTCTATATATATTGCAGGAGGCCATACCCCCTGGTCCTTGGAACCCATGTACCTGATCCGAATTAAATCGGTCACGTAAACAAGGAAAGGAACACAAAAAAGAGAAAGATATAGAAAAGCCATCAGAAGGCTTAACTAGATCACAAAATTGAGAGCCTCCTGCAAAATTGTCAGCTTCGAGCGGTGCATTTGTGCTACGCTGAAAGTGCTTAGAAGCATAAATCAATGTACCTACTGCACAGCGGATGCCCGCCTGTTCGGATGTATCTTGAAAACACACGAGTATAACCGGCCTATAGCTCATTCAAAGGGCTCCCTGTGACATCCTTGGTTTACTTTCGAACTCCACATATTATACAGGTTTCCTACCGTCTCTACTGTCTATATTGTTCATACTATGAACACGAAATGAACACATCATTGTTGCCCTATGTTAACCAAATTTTAATAGACTCTAGCCAATATCTCGACTCCAAGAGGGGTGCCAAGTGTCGCGCTTGCCTTCTACACTAGGAAAGTTGTTTAAGACAGATAATATAAATTTAGACAGACAGATGAGTCCTTTAGTCTCAGCAAAGAGAGGCATCTTACCCACGGTAACTGTAGAGCCCCCTGATAGCCCACGGATGAACCTGATCCGGGAGGTAGAGCAGATTACCTTAAGCTAGGGGGAAGAATTACCTCTCAGGCTTCTCATAGTTCCACCGCACCTCCATCGTGTCGATCTGGTGAAGGACTGATCTAGCTGAACTCTATTGATGCCATATATTTCTTATTGTAGTAGTGGATCGGAGAAGCTAAAATAAAAAACGGTCTCATTATTAAGCCCTGTGTGAAAGTTGATTGGCCTTGTAGACCCCGACATATAGCCACTAAGAGAATGCTCTCATGATGGATGGATATGTCGGCCAGTTGCACCCGTTCTTTTCAGGTGAGGTACAAAAGGTGGGACGAATGATTACCGCGTCGATCTGGAACTGATCGCTGGAGGGAATGCTTGGATACAATGTAGCAGAGCCCATAAATTGGAAGGATCTATTTTAGGATAATCGCCGAAGTACGTCCGAACCTGCAGGCGATGTCTAGCATGGTTAGAAGAATGCGAAGTTGGGCGGACCGGGTTGACCGATGTGCATGGAGGCATTTTCCAGCGCCTCGCAAATCTTAAGACATGCAGTTCTGGGCAATAGTTCTGCAGTGTATCGATCCTACAATCATGCATAGTCGGTTGAAATCGTCAGATTGTTCCCGAGGGTCCGTTTCTTCTAGAAATGTGGTTATAGTTACTGCGCCACAGCCGGATCTCGCCCCGTATCCAAATTAACGGTTTCTGAAAATGGGGTTGGATCTGCACCCATTATCGAATTTTGTCTCGAATCATTGTACCCCTGTCTTAGTCTGTAGAAAGCCTGCCCACTGGTATTGTTTTGCCCAGAGAATCATAGCTTTTTCACTAGTCAAGAGGACGTAATGGAGTAAACCTCATCATCATGACAACAGTCGCGGTGACCCGTCCTCCCATCTCGCTGGCGGGGGATTTTCAGTGGCGTGAGGAGACAACAAGGATGTTGATCGAAGATTGACGCTCCATCTACTATGTTTAGGGCATTGCTCCGGATCAACTCCAGTCTAAGGAGCCAATGACGGACACTAGAATGAGACAATGTCTGTAGTGTGGAGCAGCGGTTGTTTTTCTACCCGTTTAGAATCTCATCTCTGCGAAACAACTGTCTCTCCTAAAATTAATGATTAAATTAACGACTCCTATTCCCTGATTGGCTGCTCCCTCGATTCCGAGGGCTACCAAGCGTGGCAAAGGAGGGCACAGCGCCCCACGTGATGGTCAAGACCCCAATTATATCGCTGACCTTGGGCCGAAATGAAACTAAATCAACGGACTGCGGGAGTGGACCGGCTAATTATAGTTCTAGGTAGCCTACTCTGCAGGATGACAACATGGCACCAGTCGAACCGCGGCATTCTCCCGTTGTTCCTAAGATTTCGATCTTGAGAGCTGACAGTTAGCGGTTAATAGTTGACATCAATGTCTTGGAAGAGACTCCATCGACTTGATTAGGTTGTCATTGCCAACATATAAAGCTGTTCTCACTCCCCTTCTCTCTGCTATCATTCCACTCATCAGTCAATCAATCAATCCATCAATCCAATCGTTTAAAACACCTTCGTTTTCTCCAAAACCACTCGTTTACCATCAAACTTTCAAAATGCAGTTCAAGAACCTTGCTCTCGCTGCCTCCATCGTTGCTACTGCCGCCGCTGCCCCGGCCGCTGACAGCACCTCCGCTCCTGCTGCGACCCCGTCTTCCACCCCTGCCACTGATGCCCCTCACTTCTTCGGCGTCATCGCCATTCACTCCGGTAGCGGTGTCCAGAACGCTGGCTTCAGCGCCGCCAAGGGTAGCCTGATCGCTGGCCTTCAGAACAAGAGCAACAGCTGCCAGGAGACCAGTTTCTATATCAACGACGGTGTTCTCAACATCTACGATGACACCGCTCGTCCCCAGGAGATCTACGTTGACCGCTCCGGCATGGGTACGTGATGCCTTCCACCCATACCCCAAGAATGTGCACCACAAGCTGACAATATCACAGGCCAGGGCAAGATTGGCTACACCGTCGGTGTCGAGCCCGCTCCCAAGAACGCCGAGCGCAAAGGCTGGGCCATCAAGGATGGCCACCTCGAGTTCGACGGATCCAGCCTCATCGCCTGCCCCGGTGCCGACGGCTACAGCATCTGGGCCTCCTCTGGTGTCGCTAACCCGGGTGGCAACAAGGATTGCATTGGCATTGCTGCTCACGTCGTTGGGACCAAGGAGCCCAAGCCTTGCTGGGCCAACTAAGTTTGTGCTTTAGTGTTTCGTTCTTTGGCGCAGAGACTTGTATAAAGGCTCGATGTCTCTTTGTGCGTCTTCATTGTATTAAGCGATTTGTGAATAACTTTTGTGCAAATACTTCTTTAATATGAAACACTCCTTACATGGAGAAAATATACTCTCTTTGTAAAGAATAACTCACTTTTTGTTTTCAATCCAATTTGCGGTCGATCACTTTCTAATTGACATGTCACGGTTCTCGGGCTGAGGCGCGGGTTCATGGCTAAACACTTATAGTCACCTCGAAGTATGACCTAGATTGATTGAATCCTAGATGGACCCAGAGCTAGAGCTTGCTGTTAACCATCCAAGCAAAAGGTTGTTCTTTAAGCTTCACTGTAGCGGGTTTGTGGACGTCAACCCGGTTCTACGGACTGGTGCATCTGCCAAACCTGACGTTGCATCAGCAGATTGGTACCAGATTGAATAACTAAACCTAGGACATGGGGAAACATTTCATTGACTACAATTGTCTTCTAACATGGCATGCTTCACCAATTAGTGGACCAACTCCGATGTCATTACGTCAAGACCAATTTTAGCTTTCGGCGCAAGTGGATATGGTTCAGTCGTCGACGGTTGCGGCCGCGGGACCGGACGGATAAACCGGTAGATAACTCTAATTGACGTCTAGAATATGACAAGACTTCTGTATGCGTGTGGTTATGTCTTTGTTGTTGTGGCACTGTAATATCAATACCAGTTTCCATTGTGTTGGGCTTTCCGGATAAGGATTTATCCCTCTTTTCCAACCCCTGCTCTCTGTCTATATAGTATTGAGCATTAAAGGGAATTAATTGCATGCTGATGTTTTGCGTGTTGTAGGTCTTGATCGTGACTTCATCATGTCTATGTTCGCTTCACTAACATTCGAAGTGAAGGGCGTGCATACTATTACTAGACGTACGATGGGTCAACCTAGAAAATAGACATAGAGTTTGTGACGCCCAAAAACGTGGTGCTCTTTCCGAAGCATTAGGTTGCTCAGCCTCCGGTAAACGTTTTATCCCGGCGCTAGAAAAGCTGTAGATAGTTCTGGTTGACATGAGATAGTGTATATTACAATCGTAGATATCATGACTCTATTAGAAATGTATGATAGTAAAGAGCGGCTCCTATAGCTATTGGACTACAGCTTTACTATAAAGTTCAATCTGTTTCGGAAAGCTCGGACTTCAATAATTGGTTTGATGAGTTTAATATGAATGTCGTCCGCATGCAGTTACATGACCTACCGGTACAAGCCATCCTGTTTTTCATCCATGGAACTATGGTTGTGATATCGTCTTCATGATACAATTGACTCTGAATCTATGAACTTAGAACGACAAAAAAGCTATATATATGACAATGCTCACAATCTCGCATAGACACTGGCTAGTGATTCAAGTACAACAAGTTTCAGCGCAGTTAGATCATTCAACCTCAAACCGCAAAACCAAGCAACCAATAAGCGTTACCAACAATCATCCAATATGAAGATCACAACCACCATTGGCCTTCTCTTCACTCTTCTCACCACCTCTACTTCCGCCACTCCTTTCTATTATGGCTGGTCAGACAGCGTGACCCTCCAACTTTCCAATGACTGGTCGGGCAGACATGCCGAAGCCTCCGTTGCAACCGATGGCAGACCACATGCAATCGAAGAGCTCTTCGACAACTCAGATCTTGAACAAGACGGCAAGATCTTTGCAACAAGCGCCCAGCTCACCAAGTTTCACCATAATACCATCTGTCGCGTCCTTCAGAACCAACCTCGGGTCGAAGTCACATTGGACGACGAGAATACTTGGTCGTTCCTGGATCGCGGTGCCTGGGTGGATGTACACCGTGGTGTGGTGATTTGTTTTGAAAAATAGACTCGCTCCTGTTTGGTATCTACATACTGCAGGGGTAGTTGATAAGAGGGCCACATGTTAATCTAGGAGAGGGTACCTATCGTGTAGCTGTTTCTCTGTCAGAAGCAGTTGTTTGGCATGCACACGAAGATGGGTTATCTGACATGTTTGTTCATTTAAAACTTTTGGTTCTTTTGTATTGTGGATAATCTCCATGGGTCTAGGATAACAACCAAGGATAACATTACCCTGAAACCTGTGAATAAATAGTCGGATAATGAAAAACATTGATCGCTAATTCTTAGGAAACCATATGAAGATGGAAAAATTGAATTTGTCTCATTACGCTTGTAGATAACAAACTAACGACTATCAAAATGGCCGATTAGAAAGGGAGATTCCAATGGTCTACACAAGTACATGAAATAAGCACAGATGCATAGAGTAACAATTTGACAGTATAGCTCGTGACTAAAGATGGTTCAAAATCGCCACGCTTCTATACACATAGAAGGGAATCGGTGTCTTAAACTGCTCTATGCATTGTAGGAATGTTCCCAATTCAATGTCCATTGCAGTCCTGCCCTTTGCTGATCTGATCAAACCACTTGCGATCTGTATGCTTGCCACTCCACGGCCAATTAATCACCTCTTGCATAATGGGATCTTCAGGAGATCCAAAACCAGTTAAGATCATCCCTTTCCCCGCACCGGCTATGAAGGGTGCTTCCAGGAGGCCATACATTCCAACTTGAGAGTTTATGCTGACCTTCGTCAGTCTGAGTAGTAATGATACATGCGCAACCTCTGGGAGTAGTTCGTTGCTACCATGTGCGCATGCTGGAACTCCGTGATAGAGCCTACATAGTATGGCTGGTCGATCTCGTCGTACGGTAGAAGACAGCGGCTCACTGGTAAAAGAATTTTCCATCGATATGCAATAGCGCTTTTGGATCATCCGTTTCTCTGACCCTGCAATTAACGCCGTTGCTTTGTGGGATGGTTCGACATTGGACAGTTATGTCTCCACCAATCAATCATCGCAAACCCTGTCAGGTGCGATCGAAGCCCTGAGTCGGCCTTGTGCTGGGAAAAGTAGAGAACGATTAAATGAATACAACTCAGTGCTAACAGATGTTTTCTCTGTATAAGTAGGTGAATCAACATTGGTATAATGTCTGCAGGAGATACGAGGCAATACTATTCTCCTCACAGAGGCTACATTTGTGACGACGTCATATCATCTACAAGTGACCATGTCCACAAAATATGTGTTAACGATAAAGACAAACTATAAATAATTTTATTTATATTCATAGATGTACGTATTGCTATGTTTATTTCCTACCCCCTTTCTTTGATTTTCTATCAGCCTCAGGCGGAAAATGTCGCATTTTTCCAGGGGTCTTGGCGTGTCGCAGAAAATTTCCCCAGATTCTTTGGACCAACAAGCAATTCCTTGGACTCTTGTCAATGGATAAAGCCGGGGAGAATTTACTTCTGAAGAAGATGTGAAACGAAGGGCTCATAGAAAATCAGGGGTATTCTATGAGCTTGCACAGAATGATTTCTACCCACTAGTAACCGAGGTGCTCATGAATAGCTTATCAGGGGTCAGGATAGGGACAAGAAATCAGGATAAGAAAAATCGGGAAAAAAAGAAGAACAAAGACAGCATTGTACTCGGTACTCCATCCTCCATTCCCCATAAACAAAACCCAGAGACCTTGCCCAACGGGCCAGTTGATTGATCGAAAGCCGTTTTCGGAATGGAAGCCCTTGTTTCAGAATGTCAATTTTAGATACAATTCTTATCCGCATTCCGTCTAGTGTGGGAGAACCCCTTAAACACTACTTCGGGGATTGGACAGTGGCTCAGACGCTAATAAGATTAGACTCCTACCGTGTCTAGCGCTAATTAATTTTCTAATTGTCTGCCTGCTTTCGTTCTCAGATCAGCCCCTGATCTTTCCTTTTAATCTTCCTTCTTCCCATGTTCTCGAACCGATCGTCAATTCCATCCACCCTGCTTCCGCCCTCAAGATGCCTCCAATAACATCGTCCTTGTGGATTCGCGACTGTGAGAGCGACAGCTCCGCGGACTCCTGCGAGAAGCCTGTGAGTAACTTCACTAAGAGTGGTGTCCCTGGAATCATTGTGGGAGTGTAAGTACAGTGGTGTTGCCAATCATGTGTGCCCTCAGGGGAGACTAATCGCTTTCCTAGTTTATTCCTGATCGCGGTCGGAGTCTGCTGCTACTTCCTTTATCGCAACAAGAAGAGAGACGCTGCAGAAGCCAAGGCGGCTCACAAGTGGAATCAAGGCGATCTATAAACCGCGTTCTTTTGCCAGCTTCCCCCGACGAATCTCCGAATAATCCAGCCTTACATCCTAATACCCCTGTTCCTACCACACCACGTCGTTTTCCATTCGGTGAATAAGAGTTACTACGCGAAGGGATTCCAGCGTTGCTGAGCATCGCTGTCAGTGATTGAGAGTTCATATATCGGATTTAATACGCGAGCGCGTTGCTACGAGTGAGATCACCGACCGCCGCCTGTCACACGCTAGGAATAGCTGCCACATAATTCAGTGATCTTACTTCGACTGGCACACAATGCTGTCCTAATGAGAATATACACGAGTTCTGTCTATGTACCTCCATGGGAGGTTTTTGGGAGGGAATGAATACATAGCGCAGCATCCTACACCCCTGCCACGGATGCACGACATCAGCGGTGATCATTCGTTGCCTGTTCCCTTGTTGATTTTTGGTACATTATTATATGTTTTCGGTTTGCCTTGCATTTTCTTTGCATTTTCCTTTTTGAGCGATGGAATTTCAAGTTATCTGTGTATATATACCACTGTCAACTTCAGATGTTGTATGTAAACCGCATGTTGACGCATAAAATGACTGACTAAGCAATACAGTCGCTAAACGACGACAATGTCTAACTGTGAATTCTCAAGCTGTCGGCTATGGAGACCCCGTGACAGTGGTAGACCTACTCCGGAGTACTCGGGGATTGTCTGAACAATCCCCACATAGTGGGTCAAGCGGATGGTTGCGGTGGTCGTGTATCCCAGTTGAAGCACAAGCTTCGAGACGCATTTGAGTATTGCCGCTTACCTCAGCGGGCTCAGGCGGCTCCCTAACTACTAACTAAACCTTATATTCTACTTAGTCAACAGTAATGCCTCTTTACGGAAGCGCGATACCTGATTGGAATCGCGGAGTGAGCAAACTAGGCTTCTTCGGGAGCCATACAGATAACTACTCTTTTCTTACAGAGACGCCGGACCGTGTGAACCCCCGGCGATTAAGTACGTTCAGGTCGGCCTCCCTGCATTCACAGTCCCTCATAAATCACCAGATCCAGAGGAGGACTACAATCATCTGAGTGAGGCCTCGTATGAGTCTATGAAAAGAAGTGACCTTCCAAAAAACGGCGATTCATTTCCTTACACGAGCCTCCGAGAGTAGCCTGGAAATGATTCAAAAGATCCACAAGCCTATGACAAGGATACATTTACCAGTACCCGGAAAAGGCGCAATTTCAATCGTAATTCAAATGATGTCCCGCCAAATGAGAGCATACGCAACTCTCGCGGTAAGCTGATGCTTGCTCAGGAAAACGTGAGACCGGAGTCATCTTTCCAGAAGTGGAAAAGTCTCGATCGCGATGAGAGCAGCCTCCACCCACGGGAGAGAAAATATGAGGAATAAGGCAGTAGGCAAGAAGATGATATGCCAGCTGCTACTTCGCAAATAACCTCTGAGGATCCCAATTCTCCGCCAAAAGGGATATTGAAACCGCCACGATATCGATTTCTCGAGGAACCATATCCTTTTAGACAAGGGCTGCCATCTTCGTCAAATACAGAAAATATCTCACCCGACGGACGTTATACGAATCTCGATCGGCGACTTGTTAATCCTGAGGCTTTGAAGCGTGGGGGAGAACGTTCTGAGGAGCGTTCAGGCTATGTTCGTGTCTCTAGATATCTTTCTAAGGAAGAGATTCAAGCGTATGCAATTCGGACGCACAAACTTAGAGGTATGTTGGTCCTACATGCTGCGTTATCATTTAAGGCTTATATCCTAGATTCGCCCCTCATTAGATGCTCGTTATGCGCAATACTGCGAAATACGCCGTAGTCGTGAGACCTCCTCGACTGACTCAGAAGAATCTCTCGAGATCTAGGAGTCGTTCAGTTCGCTAAGAAAACTCGTCATATGTAATACCTCCTTCTCTAGGTTGAAGTTACTCGGTAAGTCCAATAAATATAACGGTACTTGTTTCCCTGTCTCAGCTGAAGGTATTACATGCAATGGCTGAGCATAGCTAATTGGAATATTCGTTCTCGTGACTCAGAAACAATCAAAACCTTCAGATACACGGCTTACACCGAAAGGTGCTCGCATCTAGCATAAAAGACACACTAGCCACTGGAAAGGTAGGCTGATTCGTTCTCTATGTCTATCTGTAGCACCCGTTATACATAGGGAACCTTGTGATACTGTACTGCTATAAGGGACTGATTCAGAGAGTGGATGCTGTGCTGGCCTGCTGGATGAGATATGTCTTATGGGATCTACTATTACATGACCCTATTTATAGTAATATGGCGGTCTTCATATTTGCGCCATTGGTCTTGTATCCACAGCGGATTGAGTGACGAATCACTTCTCACAGGAAGTCTTGGAGAAGAATGCGAAGCGTACCACCGTAACGTAGCGCGCTTAATACCTTGGGTTTTCTAAGGTATTACTTATTTATATCTTGGATCGGATGCCAATATCCGCGGATGTAATCATATTTATTCCTTTTTCTTGGTGGATCACCAGGACCGACCTGTTGTCCGTGCTCATATAATTTGCGTCTGGTATAATTTCGTGTCTCCGAGATACATGCTGCTTTGTGTATCGTAGTCACCTCGGCGGGCCTATTGTGGACAACAATATCCCATTTTGGTTATGTAACGTGGGTGTGACTTTTATTGGGGAAGCTCTCATAAATTGAAATTGGATACACATGGTCGCTAGCGTCAAGGTCTAGCGGGACAGATGTCTTACATGAGGTGCTATCGTAAGGATTATGTGAGTTCTTCGTCAATGTTCCGTTCATCCGTAGTGTGTCATGATTTACGCTCGTTGATGAATATTAGCTGTGGCTGAGAAAAGAACCCTGGGCACAGTTGCGCATGTCAGAATAATAACATCCCTCTGAACTGCTTTGGTACTTCTTCATGTGGGTTATAAGCAAGTAGCCCCTCCCCCTGTCTGCACGCAGTCTTATGTTGCAGCCTAGGAATGAAAGGCGATGGAGCCACAGTATGTCTGTGGTACCTTGATTTACCCTTTCAAATGCTCGGTTGCTTTATAGGGAACATACTAACAATCTGATAGGCCGTGTTACTTTAAACAACCAAGGCGGGGTCTATTTCCAGTTCTGGGGTAACGCAGGAATAGTGCTAATGAAGGTCGTATCAGCGACGCTAACATGGATATTTATTGGTGGCCACCGTTCGAGAAGTATGCTTACTCTTATTCCGTCCCTCCAACTCATTGCCCCACCTCTTCTGTACCAATTTATCTTGCTCTTCATCTGACTTTCTCGCTGCTCAGCACCTATCTAGGACTAACGGGCGGAAAATATTTCCCCATAATGAGCGCCATGGGATGTTCTTCGGCTATCAGGCTATAATATCTCCCACAATGCACGAACTAAGATTGAAGTTAATGTCTGTGTATGAGGGAATAAAGGCCTCCATTCTAGGCAGAAGAATTTTCTGGGGTCCACCTGGAAGGCTCTCCTTGTCGGTTCTCCACGGAACTGTCCCAATGCGGTAACCCGTCCACCAACCCTCAGCCCTACAAAGCTTAGCCGAGTCTTGTTCGGCATAGGGCTGAGCCGGTTATAAAAAACACTTCTGAACGGATTCGTATGATAATGTGTGTAAAAAGAGCATAATTCATAGAAAGATTGTAAGGAGTGAGCATGTTCTAAGTAGCTAAGCTGTATATTCTATGTACCGCAGGAGACATAAAATAACAGGGACCTCGTCCTTATCTGATTCCTTGTGCCAGGCAAGACATACGATGATATGATGCCCCACTCAGCTACCTAATTTCGGAGGAGAGAGGCCGGCCAGAGCTGCCTGTTGTCCGACAGGGCTGCAGTCATCGGAACCTGACCGACGAATTGTGCAATGGATAGATCCTTTCCACCGAGAAGTTCCGATCATTGTTTTTCCATCTCCTTTCCAATTCCGCCACAGGTTCAGATTAGATCTTATCTGATAAATATATCAATCATATCTGATCCGGCTGATGTCTTCTTTTCTGGTTCAGAGACAAAGTTAAGCCATGGCTGTCGAGTGCAAGGAAGCGATTGCCAACTCAGAGCCAGAGCCGGAGCTGGGGGATAAGTCAGACGCTACCGAGAAAGATGACAGTAAGGCACTACACTACACCAGTTTATGTACTCTTGTGCTCATAACAAATGCTGCAGGCTCTTCGGTCGGTGAGATTTTACGGGCAGCTGGTATTGACACGGAGGACGATGATCCAACCGAGGCCGTACTGACTTTGCGGATGTGGGTGCTGGGAATTGGGTTCTGTATCGTCGTCAGCGGTCTAAATACACTGTATACTTTGAGAAACCCGTCTATCACTATCTCATCAGCAGTCGTGCTTTTGCTGGCTTATCCGCTCGGCAAGCTATGGGAGAAAGCCATACCAAGTTGGAACGTACCGCTTGGCGCGTGGTCCTTCAACCTGAACCCGGGCCCGTTTAATAAGAAGGTAACTACTTGCGAATTAGATGGAAGTTGTCGATACTGACCTAAGCTATACGAATAGGAGCATATCCTGGTGTACGTCATGTCGAATTTAAGTATCTACGTTCGTCTCGGCGCAGATGTCTTGACCGAACAACAAATGTTCTTCGGCTATAAAGCTGGGTGGGGATTTCAAATCCCTATGACCTTGGCGGGCTTCTTCGTCGGGCTGTCGCTGGCGGGAATATTTCGATCGCTCGTCGTTCTACCTCATGAACTCGTGTGGCCGGGACTCCTGGGTACCTCAGCCCTCACATCTACGCTCCATGGATCGAAAAAGAAGGATGCTCATGCGATGTGAGTGCAATGCGTCTTATGCTACCTGTGAATTACCTAACCGAGTGCAGTGAAAGCTTCGGCTACACAACCTGGAAGATATCCCGTTATGCCTTTTTCAGCTTGGTATTTTGTATCTCATTCTGCTGGTACTGGTTCCCGGACTTCATCTTTCCCGCTCTGAGCTACTTTGCATTTCCATGCTGGATCGCACCAAAGAACACAGTTGTAAACCAGTTATTTGGGATGAAGAGCGGCATGGGTCTCTTGCCACTCACTTTCGATTGTACGTGCACAGATTCAGGTTTAATGTCATAGCGCTGACACTTGTATAGGGAGTCAAATATCCTATGTCGGATCTCCTCTCGTGGTCCCATCTTGGGCAATTGTGAATGTCTTCGGAGCACTAGTGTTCTGGATCTGGATCGTCGCTGTTGCTTGTTACTATACCAATACGTGGTACTCCGCCTACCTTCCCTTCCAGAGTTCTTCTGGTATGATCCGCCTTATAAAGCGTACAATGATTGGTATTGCCCCGAAACATACCGCTAACGGTTGCAATAATAGTGTTCGATAACACAGGTAGCACATACAGCGCTTCCAAGATCGTGAACAAGGCTTCAAGATATCAGTTAGACGTGGCTAAATATGAGGCGTACTCACCAGTATGACTCTATCTATAACCGGCTTTTGTACTATGGGACGGTCTCGCTAACTACCATAGGTCTTTATGCCCGTGACTTATGCGTTGAATATGTTTGGTCTATCCTTTGCAACCCTAACCTCGCTTGTGGTCTGGATGTTTCTCGAGAAGCGACAAGAGATTGCGGACGCCATGCGCCGGGTACAGCACAAATTCGTAACGGGCAATCTAAAAGAGATTTTTGCCCCAGACAATTCACCCAATGCAGAAGTGCCAATGTGGTGGTACCTTTGTACCACATTGTTGGCGTTGTTTCTCGCCATTTTTTCCGTAGAGTATTGGGATGTAGAGCTGCGTTGGTACGGTGCATTGCTGGCGTGCGCTGTTGCTCTGTCTTTCTTCTCTCCGGTAGGTGACCAACAATTGTGGACCAGACCTGCACAGGATAAATCACTAACAATGATTTCAAAATAGCTTGCCCTGGTCTACGCAACGGCGAACCAGAAAATCAACATCGACATCTTCTGCCGGATTGTAGCCGGCTTTGTCTTCGAGGGCCGTGTACTCGCTAACATTTGGTTCTTCAACCTCGGATACGTGACAACAATCAAGGGTCTCTACTTCTGCCAGGATATGAAATTAGGAATCTACTTCAACGTTGGTGACCCCTGTGTAGAACATTAGCTCGAACTAACCAATCAACCAGATCCCGCCACGAAAACTCTTCATTGCACAATGCGGAGGTATAATAGCCGGCACATTAAGCAGCGTAAGCGTCCTCAACTGGGGCCTGGGCAACATCGAAGGCGTCTGCACAACCGACGCAGTGAACGGATTCAGCTGTCCGTTCTCCCGGACACATTTCAACACAAGTCTGATCTGGGGTGCTATCGGACCGCGTCGCTTCTTCAACAACAAGATCGGATATCACTCACTGCTATACTTCTTTATCATCGGCGCTGTCCTTCCCGTTATAGTGTTCATCGCTAGACGTCGGTATCCGAAGAACGTTATCTTACAGAAATTCCACGTTCCCCTATTCCTCGGCGGACTGAACTATCTCCCGCCTGCCACGGGAACGACATATGGAAGTTGGGCTCTTGTGGGATTGGCCTTTGGATGGATTATAAGGAAGCGTCTGTATGCGTGGTGGTATAAGTATAATTTTGTTCTGAGTGCTGCCTTGGATTCCTCCGTTTCTGTGGCGGGAGTTGTCATCTTCTTTGCTATCTTTTTCTCTGGGGCTTCGTCGCATTTCAGTTGGTGGGGGACAAAGGTTTATAAGGTGAGCATTATTTACCTCCAATTTTCATTTTGGTAAATCAGAAGACCTGACAAAAAGTAGGATACGTGTGATTGGAAAGGTTGTTCGTATCTCCCTATCCCAGAAAGCGGAAAGTTCGCATGATAGTGCTCAGGGAATATCGTTGGCTCTGGCTGTGCTGGGGCTCCCTCCAATGGAAGCCGAAGTACCAGAAGATTTAATAGGATTGTCAACCGATGGGAATCTACTTGTTGATATCTGAGTAGATTATTGATGTTGCTAGTTGTACATACATTTGACTCGAGCAACCACAGTCACACAATGTATGTACGCATCGTCTATGTTATATTACTATATTGCTCAACACTCTGCCACAGCAGCGTTATACGCGACCTTCAATGCCCCCAAGGAGGTGCGACAAAGTAGACAATACCATGCCCTATGGAGGCAGCGAGAGGACCGACCTTTTGAAGAAAACATGGTTAGACATGCACGTATACGTTCCTCTTCTGTAATGTACATACCCATTGAATCCAATGGTATCCCGGAAAGCTGGTAGCTACATAGACGCCAAAGCATCGGGCCGGATTTAATGCTGTCATGTACATAATGTGTTAGCATATCATTCCGCAACCACTTCCTCCCAACTTCACCAGATCGTAATGTGTCTAGGATATACTCACAAGCTCCAGCGTAGCCCGCGCGAGTGAAAGAGGAGCCCCAGCTCACAACGCCTAGAGTCATCCCTACTAAAAAGGGAGACAACGCAGCTCCATAGATAGAACTCTGTCTTGGGTCCAGACCAACTCCGAATGAGAGGAAAATCAGGACCAGGCAGAAGATAAATTCCAGGAGAAATGCCTCATCTACAGGCACCAAGCGGGTATTCACTGCGCAACCTCCTACCGTGAAGTCCCTGGACCCATACGCGCTTCGAAGAATAAGCCCGGCCAAGGTACCGCCAAGGGTTTGACCTAGAAGGTAAATGACCATTCGAGGGAGTGATATCAAACGTGCGAAGAAGGTAGCCAGCGTAATGGTCGGGTTGAGGTGACTACCACTGACATTTGAAAAAGAGAAGATGAACAGAGTCAGGAATAGCCAGTTGCTAATCCCTCCGAACAGTGGTCCCAGAAATGTTGAGGTTGAGAATACGCCGGATGATGAAGTAGCACTGACGTTTGTCGCAGCCGAAGCTGGTCGTACTGCGATCCAAGAAGTCACGAACACCATCATCATGGTACCTGGTGGTTCAAGTAAGCTTTTCTGTAATTGGAGGTTCAATTCGTGACTTCATAACGCTCACCCATGCATTCGATAAAGCCGAACTTCCAGAGGTCAATGTCCCAAAATCCGCGCAGGTCGAATCCCTCACGAAACGTCATCAGCGGTGCCGCATCAGGCACCTTCTTCAAGAGATCCGCATTGTCGGGGTCAGTGCGATCAACTACAAGCCCTTGGTTGCCGCCGATTCTACCGGCGAAAGGCTGTACAACGGGCCTGGGCCGTGGCATGTTGCCATTCTCCGGGAATGTAGTGCGATCCATGATGGTAGGATGCACGTCTCGCTGGGATAATCAAAGACTCCTTTTGCAATCCTGAGCTCTTGATATTACTGCTAAGGCACGGTATCGCCTCGTGGGTTATGGATAGATCTAGACTTTTCACGTGGCTGTGGTCAGCGGTTTTCCGGCCCTAAACTTTGGATGACCTCACGACTGCTGGTGCGGCTCTCTCACCGATGTTGACCTTTACATAAAACCACGAAGCTGTTGTTACTTTCAAAGCTCAATATGGCAAAAGCTGGAATGACCCTTTTAAATATTGGAAATTAGTCTGAATTTGCCCTTATCTCCAGCTATTATGTGTTTTGAAAAATTAGTGGCATCTAATACCACTTAGGTAGAGTTTAGGTTTGAATAATTAGCTAAAGCTCGCATAAGCATTAGATAAAGCGTATATCGAGATTAATAATCACCTAAAGCTCTCATACGGTCACACTGTTTGGTCTAGGGCACTACATAGTTTATATTTAACGTCACTGTCGAAGACCTGTAACAGACAACCTTATATGTACCGTATGCCGAGGGGACTTACCATTTATGTCTATAAGAGTCAATGGTCCCACATAAACCGCATAAATTACGAGAACATCGGATTGAGACGGGAAGGAGATATTTTGAATCGGTCACAAACTGATCAAGTCGCCCACCATGGTACGGCAACTCGCTCGACGAGGGTTTCGACCAGATGTTGCGGGTGGAGGAGCCCATCGCTTGAATGCTCTATACTGGAAGACAATCTCCGATTTCAAATTGACCTCTTAAAATTGAGGTTTGTTAGCTCTATAGTATGCACCAGTCCAGTTCTACAAGGGGGAAGTTCAAAAAATCGCAGGACTAGTCCGATAGCACTGACCATGGTTCGAGTATCTTCTCGTGGGCAGGAAGCGTCTTCATATAAATCGACCCGACTCCAGCCCCAAGACATGTTCTCAAATCGGTTTCTCACGCAGCAATGCAGATCTATCCCTGACCCGGATATGAGATAGTTAGGTAAGCTATCTAGACTTGATTATGATAGTCATACATAATTTCCCAAATCTGATGTGCGGGGCGGATTTAATGCAGGTCGGGTTTTGCCGGGTTAAATCCGATAACTTTTAGTATAGATGCTGCTTTGTTTTCTACCAAATACTTCTTTCTTTCATTCATTTATTTCCCCCGACTTTGCTATTCAGAATCCACCACATCGTGCTACTAGGAGCGTTGCCATCCCAACTGGAACTTTCCAGACTCTAGCCTCATCCTTTCAACGCCCGGTGTCCCGGCCGACATGAATGCGAACGGTGTCCGAAACGTATCGCGGACCCAGATCGCTTCAATGGCAAGATTAAGCTGCGAGAGGTGCACCAAGCGGAAAGTGAAATGCGACAGGCTTATACCGTGTACCAACTGCCGGAATTCAGGTATCCTTTGTATTCCGGTCGAACGAAGACGACTTCCTCGCGGCCGATCTCGAAGATCTGTGAATTTGTCATCGCCAGTCCCTTTGGAGCAAAGTAACAGCCATGAGAGTATGCCAACTGGCTTCGTCCAACTCCTACAAGGAAGGCGGGAGGCTCATCCTACTCGATCTTATTTCCTAGCCCGCGTTATAACGCCAATAGAGGAACGGGACCACACGGAAGGGGCGACATTCCATACTCGCCAACACAATGACCTCACCTGTATGATTGACGAGTGTGCTCGACTAATTCCGAATGGAATGATGTCCGCGGGAAGGGGAGATTTAAATTTAAATAGTTGTGGCGAGCGCCAGCAGCTATTGTATATCTATCTAACACAGGTCGATCCTTTAGTGAAGATTCTGCATCGTCCATCCATTCAGGCGCATCTGTTGGAAGGAGAATGCTACCTGAAGTACGAGCCCTGGCATCCGGCGCCTGCAGCTCTCGCATCTGCCATATACTACGCTGCCAGCTGTACTGTCAACCAAGATACATGTCTCTCCTGCTTTGGAATGGATAAAGTGTCCCTAATTTCAAAATATCAGAAGGAGTCGACTGCAGCTCTCGAACGAGCGGACTACCTGTTGACGGATGATCTAACTGTCCTCCAAGCCTTTGTGATATCTTTGGTAAGTGTGAAGGATGTTGATCTGGTTGTCTTACTTGCTGAATGGCTACAGATAGCGATGAGATGTCATGACCGGACCCGACGCTTCTGGACGATGCTTGCCCTAGCCTTGCGCATTGCCCAAGCTCTTTCACTCCATGATCCCAGCCCCCCATTCCCGGTCAAACCTTTCGAAAAGGAAATGCGCCGACGACTTTGGCACGCAATTGGATTGCTAGATATCCAGGCATCCCTAAGCAGCGCTTCAGAACCAATGATTAAATCCACCTGGTTCAGGTTCGAGCCATTTCGTGATATGGAGGATGATGAATTTAGCACAGATTTGGAAATACAGATATCCCCACGGAGAAACGTTGCAGAGACTGCCATGTTTCATGTCCTTTCTTACGCTCAAGAGACAGCCCGGCAATTGAACATTTCGAACTCTGTGAAGTCTGATACAAAATCTGTTCAACAGCGACAACAGCTGATAATATCGTTCAAGACACGCACAGATGAGCTATTTGTTGGATGTCAAACGGACCAGAATAACTTGAATTGCTACGCCAAGGAGCTTGCGCATTCAATCGGAATTTTCCTACATCTCCTTGCCCTGCGCCCGGTGGAAGCTAGCTCGTCCTCGTGCAATTCTCAAAACACCAATGTCAACCTTTTGAGGCTAGCCGTAGAGGCCCTCGATTCAAGATGCCGAGTATATAGCAGTGCCAGAACAGAGCCATGGCGGTGGATTGCACCGCTTTTCTTCCCTTGGCAAGCACTTGCAACATCTCTTGCTGAAATTCTAGTTTGTGATGACCTACATTTTGTCAGAAGTGTATGGCCCCTTATTGAGCAGAGCTATGAATCATTTATTACGCTCGGCATTGAATCGCCATACCATCGGCTGCAAGAATCCATGAAGGAAAAGATGGAGCGAGCTAGGAGTTTCTACGACAGCATGCTACTGCCCTTTCTCTCTAGTGGGGGTGGGGGGTCCGCCTTGTCTTGGGGGCTTTCACCATTAACAATGTTCCAGTACCAGGACCCTCCCAAGTCAAGTGAATCACGGTTCACAGAAAACACACCCACTAGATCGACTGAGAATCTACTTCCATGCAGCATAGGCTCCCAACAGATTGATTTTTCAACATGGAATGGTGATAGTGAATTGGGTGAGGTTGATCTCACTGCCTTCGAATCACAATTTCAGTTTGAAGATACAGCTACCTTCGACGCTAGCGGTGTCTCGGAAGCCAGCTACGAAGAGCTGTTCTTACAATACATCCAACATTGATATACTTCACTAAATGGTCTCCTTCTATAGCTGGATAGTGTTGTTCTCTTGAATCAGTCATTAGTTTGCTATTATTGTTGCTTGATACATGACATATTCAATTCGCTGTGCTCGTCTTGTGCAACCACTGGCGAAACCAGAGAACCGCCGCATTTTTCGCCCTTTCCATGCCCGCGATCTCATCCTTATCGTTTGGATTCCCCCGTGTCGCAAATCCATGCGTTAAGAAGGGAAAATACTGGTAGTCATACGGCACACCAAGCTTAGGAATGACCGTATTACTGAAAGCCTTTAGCTCCTCTGTAAACTGCGGATCGTGTTCAGGCGCCATAATCTGAACTGGAACCCCGATATCACTGATCTCCTTCTGTTCAAGGAATGTGGGATGAGCGGTAGAGATGCAGTCGACAAGCCGAACATCCTTTGCGCCTAAACGGAAAACTGCCCAGCCACCGAAGCAGAATCCAATCGCACCGATAGAAGAGTATTTATGCTCCTCTCGCAGAGCCTTGGCGCAGTTGAAGATGTCCGTCTCTCGAATAGCCTTGGTATTGCGGCTCAGAAAACCGGGGAGGTCGAGTTCGTTCCATCTGCTCTCGTCGAGGAGAACATCGGGTGGGAGGCGCTCACCTCCAAACCTGGTCCGAACAAATTTTCATGAGGTACAGTTCATTATGGAAGAATTGCGCTAATATCACAACTTACAAGTCGGGTACATAGACTGTACAGCCAACCTCCTCCGCCAGATGGTCTGATAGGAGTCGCGTGTTGGGAAAGGTCCAACCAAAGAGATCGTGGAGCAGTAGAAGTGCCACGCTGGAATTCGTTCCTACCGTGTAGCAACTCATGCCAGCCAGTGTGGTTTCTCGGCCAGCAGGCTTGCCATTCCAGCGGAAGCCCTTTAAGCAGCAGTCGCCCATTTTGTTGTCAATGATGCTTTTTATGCGCTGGCAAAGGGTCTTTTAATAGATTAATAGTCAAGTGGTAGAATGATGAAAGATAAGATATCTTTTGACAAGCACCTTGTTCAAGCCAGGCTCTCTGTTCTCTTCATATTTCCCAAATATACAGTTCGATGAGTGCCAAGAAGCATTCTCCACGGCTCGGACGTCTCGGCTGCTTCCCAAAAACCGACAACCCGATATCCTTGCTGTCGGTGGGTCCGTTTCCAAACTCCGGTCACATTACATATAATACACAGAATCCGGGGTCTCTTCAATCACCTCCATGCTGTGCTAAATCATATAGCTGAGGCCGGTTTAACTCGGGAGGAAGACGAGGTGTGCAGGTGACTCGAACGCTGCCGTGGATGATTGGTTTCTCTGCGGTTTGGTCACGAAACGCTCCGACATCAGGGAGTCTTTTTGGTCGCAATACGAGGAAATGAGCTGCATTAGAGCGATTTAGAGGGCGAGTTCGAAGATTCTTACGAGCTATACATATTTTCTCTTTCTCTCCGTAGCTGATATTGGTACAGCTTCTGATAGCGATGTACCAGGAAATCAAAATCTGTTCTGGCTCGCCTCTCTTTCGGAGTATCAAATTCTATCCATTTCCTTAGAAGGCTTTTCTGATCCTCTGTATAGCTTGGAACCCTCTCAGCGGCCCCGAGTACTCATTGCTTTTTTCATAGATTCCCCAATTATCGCTATAAATGAGGACATAGATAGTGAGATGATAGCGATGAACCGTGGCACTATGGCTTATTTCCTCCCCTATGTGTATGATACATAACTGAGTTATCGATCTCTAGATATGATTCGTTTCAACCTTGTCTACAGGTCTCCGTGTCTCTACTCAGACCACTCACGCAACTGTCTCCCGTATCGATAAAGTAGCCAAGGAATAGGTATAAACAAGATAGCCAGGAACCCAAGTAGACTATTTCCCCACCCCAAACCAAGTCTATTATATAACGGTTGTCCAGCAAGAGGTAGCAGACCTGCAGCAATCGAACGTAATATCGTATTTGCAGCCAAAGCGGACGCAGCTTTCTTAGGCCCACAGGCGTCAATGAGATAGAGCTGCACTGTCATCCGTACCAAATGAGGTCAGCTGTAGTCGAACATAATTACGAAGACAGGCGAGGAACACTAACTAGTGTGAATAATGTACCCAGTCGAACTAACGAGGTGCCGATATTTGGTACAATCCAATGCGTTACTTTATCTGCCGACCATCCATACCAAAAATAGCCAACTGGTATCACAGGGCAGAATATGGCCATACGCGCCAGTCGTGGAAATTGCGCCGACTGTGCCAGTGCTGCAATTTATCGCTTGTCAGGCTGAATGTGGCGACGCCAATCAACATTCCTGTGCCCATCCCGAGGTAGCAAAGGCCTGAAATGCCAAGCGAGAAGCCATATTGCTTTTGGAAAACGCTTGGAAATGTTGTAAACAGGAGAAAGGATAAGCCGAAAGCGTATGCAACTGATAGCGAGGTGAGGAGTACTGCCGGGTGGAATATGAGGAGCTTTATCGGTATCAGTAGCGCGCGTAGGAAGTGGGCTGGCAGCTCTTGCGCCGTGAGCTTTTTCTGTTCAAGGGCAGGGCTCTGGCCACCTTGAGGGATGCCTGTAAAAGTCTCTCGCATAAACACAAGGCACGCCAACGCAACGCATCCATGCTACCAATAGACAAGTCAACAAAATGATTTATTGTGTGCAACCCTACGTTCTTTGGATATTTGTACTTACCAAAATCAAAAGCACCCAGAACGTCCATCTCCATCCCTTATATTGCGCAACAAACCCGCCTATGATAGGCCCTAGCGACGGTCCCAGTGTCGGGCCCAACGAGAACATACCCATTGCCACGCCTCGTTGCTCTTTTGGAATAACGTCTGCAATGGTTCCACCCCCAATTGTCAACGGTGCTGAGCCTGCGCATCCTGCCAGAAACCTGAATGCGAGGAACATCACAGTGCCAGTTGATTTGGCGCAGCCTATTGTAAAACCGAAGAATATGAGGTTGCATACATGGTACGGCATGAGACGCCCATAAAGTTCCGAAATAGGCGCAACAGCAAGCGGGCCACACACGAGCCCTAACATATAAATGCTGACTATGAGGCTTTGTAGACTGGGGTTGGTGATCCCGTACTCTGCGAAGTACCTAGCTCCGGGTGAAAAGATCGTCGACGAGAGGTTCTTGTTTGTTTATTGGCTTAGAAATACGAAAATGAGAAAGGATGATTCTCATGAAGTACATTACTAGTGTGAGGACACTAACGAGGACAACGTGCCCGACTCTCTTGGATTGGGGCCATTGTAGTGGCGAGCTTTCGAATTTTTCTTGATCAGGAATGCCATTCTCAGAGTCGTGCGGTGGCTGGTCCTTGGGTGTGAGGTTATCCATCGACCTTGGTACTTGTCCTGTGTTTTCACACGAGTTCTAATAGAAGGGAGTACGCCGTCTTTGGACTCTTAAGCGCTGATGAAGCCGAACAAATGCCAAGGATATCTAATTCTACAATAGTCTAGCCTCTCAAATTGTAAACTAACAGCTGGCTATCTCCGAGCTTCTTGTGAGTGATGTGCCGACAACCCGATCGAATTCTAGATAATTGTGGCATAAAGCTAATTGCAACAGTAGATCATCCATCGGCTCCGGAAACGAAATTACAGCTAATAATCGGTGTCTCATGACCCACCGTATACTAGGGAAGATCAGCAAAGACTCGGGGTTTGTGTCATTTCCCCGGATTTTGGGTATTGCCCTTATTCCAGCTGTACGCGGAGACCATGTATTAACCGGAAATATGTATCCATCGGCCACTAGTTTTGAGACATGCATCGACATTGCCCATCCGATTGAGCCGAGTCAGAAGCTTCAGTTTCAGTGAAATAGAGTACCTGCCGTCTTATTTAAAAATCAAGGTGCTACACATTGAATCTTCGGACCAAAGACGACATTTCGTTTTCATTTTTGCCGCGAATCTCGCTGTTAATTTCACATGATCCGTGGATTCCATATTCGCACGACTGAGCTTCAACTTCAAAGCCAATAAAGCTATACGATGGCACCCGATATCGCGATTGTGGGTGGTGGCCCGTGTGGCCTTGCCCTTGCCGCCATGCTCGAACAGCAGGGTATCGACTACGTTGTCTATGAACGCAGTGCAGAGAACACTCCCCCTCGAGGCGGATGCTTAGACATTCATCGCAGTAGCGGCCAAATCGTTCTCAAAAAAGCAGGGTGCTTTGAAGAATTCAAGAAATATGCGCGAGGAGGTTATGCCACCATACACTGCCTGTTTGATCATAAAGGGAACAAGGTCACTACGTTCGGCGAAGGGCGCGACTCGCCCGAGATTGATCGCGCGCAGTTGCGCCAAGTCATGCTTTCCTCGATCGCAAAAGAGAAAGTCCGTTGGTCGACTCCTGTCAAAAGATCTTCCAGGAATGAAAACGGAGACGTTATTCTCGAGTTTGAGGATGGCACTATCGCCTCGGGATTCAAACTTGTTGTCGGGGCTGACGGCTTGCGCAGCAAGATCCGACACTTAGTGAGCTTCCTTAATCATAGACAGTTAGAGGTCTTGTTGTTAACCCCTTCTAGGTGACACAAGCAGAACCAAAATACGCGGGCATTCTATTCCTCACGTTATTTATCCAACCCGGTAATCCATATCATTCCACCCTGGAGCAGCTTGCCGGCCAGGGGCCGATGATCTTCTGTGGGAAAGGCAAAAAGATCTGGATCCAACGGCAAGGTGATGGGCATTACCGAATGGACTTTGGATGGAAGGGGCCTGCAGACTTCCCATCTGCGGGTGAGGCCGACCTATCGGACGAGGATTCTGTCAAAGACTTCCTTCTTCGGGAGGAATACTTCGGTTGCTTTACGGAAGTTGTCCACGAAATTATTCGAAACTCCACTGGACCCTTCCGAACTTGGCCCTTGTATTATTTCCCAGTCGAGCACCTGAACTGGCAGACTTCGCCAGGTGTGACTTTGGTTGGAGATGCGGCACATGTTACTACACCCTTTGTCGGGGACGGAGTCAACTGTGCCATGCGCAATGCGTTGGTTTTGGCTCGGAAGATCCAGAATTTGGGTATCACTCAAGAAGCCGTGACCGCATATGAGCAAGAGATGTTTCCCTACGCGCAGGACGTGATTACTCGGAGTGTGGCTTCCGGGGAGTTGTTCCTTGAATGGGACAGTCCCAAGGGCCTCCTGGAAAATATGGTTTCTGCCAATCGCCTTATTCGGGATGAGGGTGACTACTAAGTGAGTTGAAGCCGAGTGGAAATGAAGTGGTCATGGTTGCTCTTTTCTTATGAGATTCAGATACATCTCTGTATATCCGGCTAAGGACGGAATTAGCTGCAGCACCGACTGTATAGAGGTATATACGTGATGCTTTTCTACCTCTGCGAGCTCTCTTTGATCTTAGGTTGATCCACTCGTATTTAAGGTTATTTTTTAAGGGTGACAAAAGTCTGGGTCGCGCTGGAAGGGCACAGTCAACGATGCTCGAAGTGCGTTACCGGTACCTTGGGCCAGTAAACCTTGACTATACGTCTGATAATCAATTAGAGTTCATGGATGTATATTCGTCGGAAAGTGCTGGCGATATAGCAACAAAGATTGCAAATCAATATGCAGCAGTTTTTTTTTAAATATTACAGATACGAATATATGTAGCTATTCTTCCCCCTGTTCTACTGGATATAACTCATTATACAAGGTCTTTCCGCATGAAGATAGTTTTGGTGTCCCAAACCTTCCCATTCCTATCCTTTGAATCGTAGTAGTTCTGCACAATCTTAAGAGATCTATAGCCCCGTCTACTATACCAATCCTGGTTAGTAAACTGCCGATTTGTTAGTCAAGTTAATATCAAGCTGGCCTGCCCATGATCAAGTTTACCTTCGGAACGCCTCCATAGGTAACTTTAGCAAACTCCTCTCGCAGTTGATCTCCTCTCTCGACGGTGTCTAGCATCAAAGTCTTGGCGCATAGAGGCTCTTGGGTAGCAATTCTCTCAATTTCATTCATGGTTGCTCCTCCAATTCCTTTGCCCTGCAGATAATGCTGAATAAAGAAGGATTTAATCCAGAAGACGTTATCGGACGGAATATCAAGGTCCAATTTCTCAGCCTTCTTGTTCTTTGAGTCTAAAGAAATATGTCCAATTGGGATGAAGTCCGCTTGTGTTGGTTGGCGTGCTGCTGCATTAATGGATACGGCCGTGTCAATCAGCTTCTCGCGTTCCTCTGGTACGAAGTCGTTGGTAGAGAGGGCCTATAATTTCCTGTTAACCCTGCTCTGGGTTCACAAGCTAATGGAACATCAAATACTAGGGTATCTATGTATGTAGAACTCACGATCCAGTAGATGCACTTCTCGCCTCGAATCTGTTGGTCTCTCCATATCTCTTGGACCATCTCCATGTCCCACGAGCATTCCACTCGCTGTTTGAAGAGGAGTGTTCGATGACACTCGGACAGCGGATCCCAAGGGATCAACGTCACTTCTGCTGTCGCGCCCATGATCGAGAATTAATCCTGTTACGAGATCAGAGTGAGCAATTTGCAGGGAATTCAAGTTGACGAGTCTAAGAGATCCGGGTTAAACATCAACCTGACGGTCTCGCGTCTGGTTGTTTCGTGTCAAAATAGTGTACTATACATGACTCACCCGGCATAGTCACGTATTGTAAGATATGTAGACTTTTTAAATATAGAAAGTGGTCCCACAAGTGCTCCATAAATCTCCAATCAAAGATCGCATACGTGGAATTTATCTCGAGTCTGAAAGATAACGTCAAAGGATAATTGAACAGCTAAAATTAGTTCTGCACCAATAAATCCATGGACTTATCCACTGTTAAACCCTTTGGGCAAAAGGATCCCGAGCCGTATTTGCATTTCAACCCTCCAACACGTACGAGCGGTTTATCACCGCAAAACAACAAATATCGAGCGGCTGTAGAGGGGGCGACGAATTTGCAGGCATACAGATCGGAAGAATGTTACTTTGTTCCCATATTGCGTTGAGCTTTGGGGTCAAATGACTTTCGTGGCCACCCAGTATCCAAAGTCGATACTGAATACGTTGCCAAATGACTATATCTTTAATCTAAAACACATATTGCTCCCAAGGCACCACCTGAACACCAATAGCGCATAACTCCTGCTCAACCTGCCTTTCAATCTGCTCTGCCCTAAGCCCAGTAGCCTGGTCATCATATGTCGAATGCGCTCCCTGAAGCAAAACAACCGTAAACCCCGCTTCCACAGCCCCGCGACAAGTCTCGAGTACGCAGCACTCACTTTGAATCCCAAAGGCTACAATAGTGGTGATCCCCTGGCTCTTGAGCTCATCTGCCAGTGATGGATTGGACTTGAATGTATCCCCTGTGTATATTAGTCAATTGACTACGATGTAAAGGTGAATGTGGTACACACGAGTCGTTTTGGAAACAATTCTCTCGTTATTACCGCCCACTTTCATGGGCAATGACAGCTCCCATTCTTTTGTCCCAGGGAGAAGGCTCGCATTGGGGTCTTCTGCATCGTCTGAATGCTGAACTATGACGATCTCGAGCTCAGTGCTGGCAACGTTTCGTGCGCGGTCTAGGATTTTGTTCCCAACTTCCCAGATGCGAGCGCTGTGGGGTATAGCAGTGTCGGGAATCGAGATAAGGCCGGCTTGTGTGTCGACCACAAATAAAGCTGTTTTCGGCATTTCGTCGTTGGGAGTGTCTTGATGGGTGAGAGGGAAGGTGAGCATCTCTTAAACCCAGCCCTCAGGGAACAAACAGGAGGGTATGAGTCAGCCAAATACGAGATAATAAGGAATATTGATACTCCGAGGCTAATGGGTACATGAGTGACTTCAGTGGGGGGGTACGTTGACGGAAACACCTGTATTCCGGCATATTCCTTAACTTTACAGTATGATTGTGTACAGGCTATCGTAAGCTAGTGCGATATATTTCTGTGCCAATGCATACTGTCCCGAAAAATCACTGGCTGTACGGAAAATGACAGAGCTCTACCCAAGATCTTCGTCAAATGCATCCCGTACTTTCTTTCCCTGGCGACTTTCTCCAACTGAACCCTAACGAAATAATGTAAAGTACCTTTATTCAATGACTATTCTTATTTCCTTGCTTTTATGGATTATATGGTCCTGGGATCTTTAAAATTAATGTGGCTCAGAAACCGAACAAGTTCTTATCTTCGTCGTATCCCCAGGCTTGTAGAACGGGAAGAACCGCCTTTTGGATCATGGTGGGCGGCCCGCAGAGAAGTGCCACAGTGCGATCACTAGGCTCGAAGGCATGCTTCTTGATAATATCCTCGTTTACATGTCCTTTGAGACCACCCCATCTGTCCCCTGGATGGGATAGGACGTGGACGATCTCAAACTGGTTCCCGTGCTCTTTCGACAGTTGCTCAAGCTCTCCTTTCAGCAGTATATCATCTTCAGACTTATTGGCATCGATTACTCTGAGTTTAGTCTTATCAGTCTTATCTTCAAGAACTCGCGCAATGATCTGGTAGCCTGGTGTAACGCCGGATCCTCCGAGAATCAACGAAACTTTGTCGAAGGTGTATGTCTTATCATCCACAGAGAAGCAGCCATGACCCTGATAGCGAATCGCACCGGATGGACCTTTAACTTCGACCTCTTCCCCTTCCTGAAGACAATCAAGAATATTGCTCATGGTACCACCGGGCTGATTCTCATCAGGGAAATATGTCTTGACAACGAGGTCAAAGGTCCCATCCTCTTCTTTATCGAGGACGGGTCTGACTGGAGTATAAGGACGGAAGACCAGGCTATCCTTGAAATGGAAGCCGATCTGAATATGCTGGCCTGTTTCCAGTCCGAGCTTTGTAGCTGGGGGTGACAGGCCGAATGTGTATCGCTGAGTATCCTGTGAGAGGCGTGTAGTCTCGACGAGCTTGGCACGAGTCCACCTCCGCATAGATTAGAATCGGGCCACTTTATATTATGCAAATGCAAACTTACATGTGCTCATTAAGAGCAGCCTTACTATCCCCTCCATCGGTGTGCGACAGTTCCGCTTTCTTGCTATTAGCATCCTTTTGCATATGGGCCATCGCCTTCTCCGTAACCTGTCCTATAATACACTCTGCACTATAGCCTCAGCACCTCGAGTAACATAGCCAAAAGGAGACAGGCGCCTTTGATACTGACCTTTCAGTTTTTCATGCGCATAATTATCATGGATACTTTCAAACTCTTCGGTGGTGTCCATATGCACGGCCCCAGCATGGGCCATAATCGGACCTTTACCACCAGGGTGCCAGCTCAAGACACTAGTAGCATCGTACACATTCCCGTTTACCACAATCCAACAATCGCCTTCAGTATGATGCTTCTCGATCTCATCTCGAGTAAACTGCTTCCCAGGAGCGGATGCCTTACGCTTAACGTCTTCGATCCGCTCCTCGGTGGATTCCTTCATCCAGCCATTGGTGCCATTCCCTTGGTCAACGGGATGTCTGAATAGTAGGTACGCGTCTGGGTTAGCGGGATCATCGTATATCTCAGGCCTCACTCGATACCAGCAGTTGTTCATCATCCTACGGGAAAATTAGCACAGCCACCGGCAAACCAATTAGACCAGGATTGTGTACCCTTCAAGGTTCCACACTGGCTTTGGAGGTTGTGTGTTCTTATGCTCATCAAAGGCACGAACGATGATGCTCTCTGCACGAGCGAGTTTTGTTATGTCGAGGTCAATGTGCCAATGTAACCAGGTCCAGAACTTCTTGCCATGTCGGATCGGTGCTTCAGGATACTATGCGGCCTTAGCCAGTTGTGCAGGAATGGTTCCGAGCAATACCACATACCTTGCGCACACAGTAAAGCCAGGTATCACCACCATTCAAACTAATCTCGACCCTGTCTATCTCATTCCCGCCTCCGTTATAAGCATAACCTTCGATACGATAGGTTTTACCTTTCTTCATATCCGCCAAATTAATTTTCTCTTCTTGGGACGGCTTCACAATCACCGAGTTTAGCATCTGTTGCGTGCACAGAGTGCTAGGATGGTGATACATGATTTTTGCAATTTCCGATTCAGAGTCTGTGACAAAGCTGGGTAGCTGCCGGTTGTCATAAATGTGGTAATAGCTATCGTTTTCGAACTCCGTGACCCAGACCTTCGTCAACCATTTGATAGAGCGTGCCCCCACCCATCCGGGAAGCATCAATCGCAGTGGATAGCCATGGTCAGGTGGAATTGGATGGTCATTCATCTCATATGCCAACAGCACATCATTAGTGGGGTCCAAAACGTATGATAGCGGAACACAGGTTGCATATTCGCCCTCGCCCAACTCATCGGCACCCTTATAGTGGACCCAGAAGCACTTCTCGGATTCTCTCTCCATGAGCTCTGCAGCACCCGCTTCGAGAAGCACATCGCGAAGGAGGACACCTTTCCAATATGAGCAACCCACAGCGGCAGTGGTAAAGTTGAACCCGCGCGTCCGTTTGATCATGTTGAGTTCTTTCCGACGACTACCATCACAGGCAAGGAAAATAGGTATGTTGATGCTGTTGAACCGACTTATAAGCTCATCCATGCCAAACGTTAATGGTCGGTCGACTACCACATCGAGCTTGTGGTTTTCCCAGAGTAGATGTGGTACGGCTCCGTGATTACGGACATAGTGGATCGGAGATGGTGTGATAAGGCCGGCGTCGAACAAAGTTGTTAGATCTGCTTCAGCATTCATAGGATGCTTCCCTGTGAGACGCTTCAAGCTCTTGCTTCGAGGGACCCAACTGTCAGGAGAGAACTGGTCTGCCTCGTCGATCTGCTCCGGAAGTACCTCGTCGTGAAAGGGGGAGCGACCTCGCCCATCATTCTTCCTCATGGATGATCGATATTTCTGTTCATGCTGCAGGCATTTCAAGAGTGCCGCTTCCTCAAATGACATCTCAGGCCCGGACTCCTTTTTTGCATCCCCTTCTTGACTCTGAGAATGCTCTTTAGCATCGCCTTTCGTCCCTCGACCTTGTTCTTCTATTTCAGCGTTCGCCTTCCTTTTCTCTTCCTCCTCTCTCTTTGCCAGATTCGCAGGCCACGGTTGCTCCTGCTTTATAAAGCTCTCGGTAGTATGCAATACATATCTCCAAAACTTCGGATGCACGTCTGGTCTCCGCAAATGAAAGTCCTGCCACCACAGTCAGTCCTATCATCCGCTGGCATAATACAATTATCTAGGGACAACTCACGATCTGCTTGGTCATGATGTCTCGAACGGTAACCAATTCTCCCCTTTCCACCTTCTGCCGAAGCTCATTAAGCTTCTCCTCAGCAACCTCCTCGAGATCATACGGTATCTCGTCTCCACCATGAGTGAGCCCTATATACCGCGCATCGCGATTTCGGGTTCCGACGCGATGACTATGCGTCCGCGTCCAGTCCGGCTCATTAAGTATCTCTAGATAGGATGCACCAGGTTGGCTCGTGAGCGGCATGGCTGCATTGACATACGATTCACGAAGATGAGTTATCTAGTCGTGGTGCAGTATAAGGATAAATGATATAGTCACCGCAGCGAGAACAGGAGTGAGTTGTACCAATGGCGGCTCTATTATACCCTGCCCGCCCACTACGAATTGCCGAATGACACACATAAATCTGCCGTAATATGAACGCATGTTCATACCAGCGCTTTGTTTCCTCCTTGTTACTATGATCCAGATATGACATCATGTGGTTCTTATTGCCGGTGGTGAACTCTATCTCGGTGCCAAAACTGCGGATAGGGTTGCGCGTTACTAATGAATTATGGGGAAAGGTTCGTCTATCTCCTCGGAGAGGGATTATATGGTGCCTTAGGCCCGTACCCTTTTACCACCAAAAGGCTCACCGCTTTTGGCCTTCGCTGCTATGTATGGGAGGACAATAGGACATAGAGATTTCCCATGTACTAAGCTTAACTGCATGATTGATTGAGTGCAATATATAATTGGAGGTATCGTCAAAGACCCATTCAATGTCAATGAGTGATTCCTGGGAGGAGCTTTTGTATAACAGCTTCCCAGACAGTATATATGCATCCAGTAAAAGCAACCGGGTAAGATGGAGCCTAGCTCTACGGATACCGGAGTTAACTGCTATGGCAGAGAGGTGACAAAGCTAGTCATCCAAAAGACATGCAAGCTATACCGCAGTGCCCTAGAAAGCTGCGAGGCCCGCCCTGAACCCGTCGCAGCTAACACCTCGTATTGTTCAAGTTCGCGATGTTCGTCAAAGCAGGAGGCCATCGATTAGATTAGAATTAAGAATCGCAAACAGCTAAGGCTGAAAGCAGATTATCGACTTCTTATTCACCCGCCTTAATGGGACTATGATCAGCTTCAGCTTCAGCCACCATCGTTTGTCCGAACTAGGATATTAAACGATCAAAAAGGGCATGAGATCTGCGAGATGCGTGTGAAATTCAATTTTGTCTGACCAATTGGCTCTCGATGCTAGTACTCCCTGGTCACCTTTCTTTCTCCCTGTGCCGAGCTAAGATTAATGTGGCTGAATGCGGTCAAGCCGAAGTATTATTTAAAGAAGAGGGTATTTCCCGACGTGATCAAAATTTGAGACTACAACAATTCTTCTTAACAGCTACCGTACCGGTCGGTGTCCTTTTTTTTTTTTTTTTTTCGCGAATCATTATGTGAGCAATTTGACAGGGAGATCGTAACTTCATTGACAATACAGAAGCTGACAATAGACATTAGCTTTTTCCGAATCAAGATCCCAGATCACCTGATTGCCCCCTGGCATTTCGCCCTGTCCTCATCATGTTCAGTCAGGAAGAAACAATTACGAATCCAAATGGTATGCACACACGAGCTGCTGCGCAATTTGTCAAGGAAGCCAACATCTTTACCTCCAATGTGACTGTCTCGGATGGTCGCAAAACAGTCAATGGAAAAAAACTTTTCCCACTTCAAACTCTTGCCCTTAGCCAGGGAAACACCCTCACGATCACAGCAGAGGGAGAGGATGAACAAAATGCTGTGGAGCACTTGTGCAAGCTTTTGGCGGAGCTGTATTAGTAGTATCTGAATCATCTTGTGATACAGTACGTTTTGGTTCATGACAAATGGACCATGAGAATCGACATGGATGCATATCTGTCTAGCTTTATATGAATAATGCTACTAGTAATGTCCGCGGATAAAGCCTTTGCTATTATTGTTCTGAATATAGTCCATATTACAAACGAGCGGGCGAAGGACTCGCCTCGACACTTTACGTGGTACACCAGCCTCTCTGCAGTTCAGCTCGTGCGAGATGCGAAGAAATGTATGCTGGGAGATGGTTGCTGTCGTTGATCGCGAATTACCATTCAATAATTCCTACAGCAGATATTATATCAGTTAAAAAGATTTAGAGAAAAGAGGTTATTCATAACTTCCTATAATAATATAAACCAGTAGATATTTTCTAGTTTATATAAGTAAGAGAAGCTATCGTTTCTCTCTCCCTATCTTTTTTTCTTTAAACAAAATATCTCTCCAACCTAAAGTTCACTATTACCAATTACATTATACCAAGCACAAGAATCTTGCTGGAAGCACACGAAGACAGAGATAGAGATCCTATTGTAGAGCAGATATCTGACTGGTTCAATTGCTAAACCATCACCTATGATACTCATTGATCAACTCCTTTCCCTCGTGTATACGAGTCAAATTCAGACGTAGGATCTCTAGTGATCGTTCCCAGTACCGCTTTCCAAATGCACTCATGTGTGAGCCGATGTGCACATTTGGTTGCTCCCAGAGTGGGTGTCCCACTGGCAGAGGCTCAGGGTCAGTCACGTCCAATGCGGCACCCCCCAAGGCACCTGACTGCAGTGCGGATAGCAGGGCATCTTGGTCGATTACTTTGCCTCGCGATATGTTCGTTAAAAAGGGCTTCCGAGTGGTGGAGTTGCAATGTGCAGAAAAAATGTCCAGCTCCTCTTTACCTATGAGCTTGGTGGTTCCCGCGTTCAAGGGAAGAGAGACCACAAGGTGATCTAATCCCTGGGCCAAGAAATCATGAAGTGATGCTTTGTCTCGCCCGCTATACCAGGCTTCAGGTATCAGACCATCTGGATCCCCGGTCCCTGGGATTATAAATCCAGTATCCCTTTTCGACTCCGGCGTCAGCCTTGGCTGTGCTGTGTATACCAAGACTCTCATACCCAGACCAGATGCAGCGCGAGCAACTAAACGACATTAGTCCCTAATTTAGAAAAAGAGATACAATTCGCTGCGATAGCGAAGAATATATTATTGGTTCCTATGTATGTCTTACCTTGGCGGCCAATACTACCATACCCTAGGATGCCAACAGTTTGGCCCACATGGTCATCCACCTCCCATTGTCTCACTTCTTTGAATGTCAGCCAGCGCTGCTGATTTTTGGCTTCTAAAATCTTGGTGTACATTCTTGAGTAGACAAGCCAATTCATGACCACCCATTCCGCGATCGGCGGTCCGTGGATACCCGAGCTTGTTGACATGCGTATGTTGGTGTCGCGAAAGATAGGGTGGTTGACCAGGTGATCCACTCCAGCTGAGAAGGAGTGCAAATACTTCAGTCTAGGGATCATTATCAGCTGGTGTCTATCAAGGCTTTCACGTGGATTATAGTGGCTTACTGAGGCGTCTGGTCAGGATGCGGAATAACGCCAAAAGCTGTGGTCATAATAGTTGCCCTCTGAAGTAGATCTAACTCTTCCAGTTAGTTGTAATTGTAATCTATGTGCCTGAGAGATGCTCTAACCAGAAGGAATAACATCATCAGTGATCTCCAAGGTACCAGGGGGAATCTCGACGAATGCCACCTCTATAGTAGGAAATTGCTGGCGAATGGAGTCAATCGCTTCTTTTGGCTCCGGCAAAGGAAGGAAGACCAGGAGGAGTTCCGGTGCATCATCTTTCGGCATTGACACAGTGAGTGGCTTAACCGTGACAGGTTCAGCTGAAAAAAGGGAACGAATATAGGTAGAAAACGTGCAAGGGTGGAATCTATGGTTACATTTAAGTGTATTAATTGAAGTGCCGTGCAGTAGAGTGGATGAACGGGGGAAATCCTTGCGCGGGGATACAGCGATGAGTCTAGTTCAGTTTACCGAGTCTACCCACAGTAACATATCATTCTATCACCTAATTGAATCTATTTACTAGATCCCACTTCATTTTGTACCAATTATAATCATCTGAGCCCTCGGAACATCGACTGGTTCAATTCCGAGCACTAACCTCGAATTCTCCCTGAGTTTACCAATAGGAACACACTATACGCCGTATATCAACCAATGGGATCTATTTACTTTGCCCCACCAGATTGTCTACCATGGTAGTGTAAATATTTGGATGATTGACTAGTACAAGTTCCGACGATATTTACCACTTTCCAGGTGCTGTGTCCCCTAAGGTTAGGTACGTCCGCCAATAACTTTCGCCACCCGCATCCCTAAGTGTAGCTAGGGACTATAGTGACCCCCGATATATATTATTACTACAACAATAACTATTAAGAAGATCCAGGGTTAGGCTATACACTATGCTTTGTATGAATAACCTTAATAGGCTGTTACTATAGAATAATACATTTTAATGGCTTAGGGTTGTATTCGATAGCTAAGTATTGAAGACTCTAAGTGCGTGGTAGCCGTGGCTTAATGTAAAATGCAAAAGTTTCATGTAGATCCTTCGCTCAACTACACAGTACAGCAAAAGATAGGTATATACGGCTAAACACCATAATCCTTCTGCGATTCAACGACAACCCCAGCTTACAAATACCTATCCTCTCCTTTACACGGAGTACTTGTTCGTCTAAGTTCAACACTTTCGCTGCCATCATTCGACAGGTGGGTAATCAGGTGTGATAACTTCATTGCTATCTATCTTCTACTGGCATACTTTACTTCTAACTTTCGCACCCTCCTACAGTTTGGATCCCCGGTGACACCCCCTGCATTAGTGTAAAGGAGTCACTCAAGAAGTAAATATTTTTGATCGTCAATAGTCGACGGATGTGGAGATAGGATAACGTGTTGCTGTACGGACATCATAGATTCTAGAAAATGTAATTCCACCCTATATCTAGCCGAGCTAAACCAAAGGAAAAAAAAGGGTCAACGAATGAATTGAAAAAAAAAAAAATAACAAATAAAAAATAAAGCGTGGAAGAGACAAAATGTGATTGAAATGTGATTAAACGGAAGAAATAGGAGAAATGACGTAAAATGAAATAAATAATAGCTCCAGGAACATACAACAGGTTACATGGTGTTCATACGTAATAAATAGATTTGAAGACATTAAGGATCTCGAATAAGCTGATTGTAGTCTGCGGATGTCTACCTAGTGGTAGGCAGCCATTGCGCTATGATGCTCCATCTGAAACAACGGTTCGGCTCACTTGTACCATGGAGCGAAAAGAACCCCTCAACAATTTGGGATTCTTTCTTGCAATCATCCGTCTATCTACAACTCACATGCCGGAAGATGATTGACGGGGATCTTCCACGTCCCCACTTCCGCATCCTCGGGGCTCAGCTCTCTACATTGCCGTCAGCAAATCAAATTACAACCATTCAATATTGGACAACTTTTGCTTGTGGTCTTTACTGCCTTACCTTTTATTTTTAGATCTAAGAAGCATGACGGTAATTAATATACAACGTTGGGACTAGTTGGATGGAGGTTCTACAGCTAATACCAAGAAAGAAATGAAAAGAGATAAACGAGGACTGCATAATCCTAAACGAGTATTGAACACCCTTGGTACTGTGCCTGGTGAGCCCAAGGATTTCAGTACCTTTGTATTACTAGTCTAGGGCAAAGCTGATGTTGTCAGTATCTGATTAATGGGAGCCAAGATAACTTCCTTGTACATCGACGATAGTTGTTTTGACCCCCCTGGGCAGGTCAAGGGTTGATAAAGGCACTTTCGGTTTGAAAAAGAACGTGTGTATGGGAGTAAAAAGAATCGAAAGATTAAGAGGCCTAATTGAGAAATGGAGATATTGAGAACCAACTCTCAAACCTTTCATGCAAGAAGATAATCTAGTGGTAATGTAGATCCCGGACTTCTCATTTGCTGGGGTGATAGCCATTTTGGCCATGAGTAGTCAACTAGAAGGCGCAGTGATAGGCTACACCCCAGGAGATTAGCATGCTAAAGAAATTTCGTTGGGCCAAGCTAGGCATACTTGACGTCAGGTCCATTATCCTCCCTTTTTCTCATTCTCTGTTCTCGCTCTTCTTTCTCGGTCACAGCAAGCTTCTCGCTGTGTCCGGCAAAACTCAAAACCATCGCTACATGATTCTCATCATCCTGTTCAGGTTGTGGAAGGACTCATTTGGGACATTCTTTGGGAGTTACGCGACTACACGGGGGCCGGGGCGCATACTCGGACCTGGACCTGGGAGGTTATACCCGACGGAGCGGAAACGATTATTACCCAGTTGAGCGTAGCATTTAATAAGAAAACTTTATTTATTCTGCGGTTAACAGATCTCACGAAATGCATAAGCTTATACAACGCGGTCTCTACATGAAGCCGCTCTATGCTCAAGTCGGATCTCAGGTACAGCGCCTAACCCATTAGGGGCGCTTTCACATAGAAGGATCTTGTACGTACTTTTTAAAGGGATTGTGGAGACTAAATTTAATTTTACTAAGTTTTATTTTATGCGGGTGAAAAGATCTTGAGATACCTACCAAGGGTTCAAATTGTCCGATGATCAAGGGAAATTAGACCCAAGTAATGCCCAATAAGTCGTCGAAAAAAAAATGATGTGTTGGCGGATATACACCCGATTTTCACACCGTTGTTCTCCAACCCCAAACTAGTCTTTGAAAGATTGCAGAGCCGCTAGTCTTCCGGTTGCCCCGGTGAAAAACTCCCCGGACTGGACCTGAAGACCAAAACCGCCAGATGTTGGATTTTAATTTGATTGCACTCCGTAATTCTGGTCCTCGTCCATGTTATTCGTCCAGTGTATATGAGTACTTTGGGTAACATGGTCTGGTAGTTCAATTAATGCACGTTCCGCCAAATTATAGTATCAGAAGGTTCCTGGAAGACATTAAATTAAGCAACGCGTTGATCTAAACTAAATAGACAGCCCTGGGGTGGAATCTGTCCTCAGATCGGTGGAACTCATCATGGTTTCCTCTCCATAGGTGAGTGTAAGCTAACCAAGTGGGTGTGTTCTCAACGGTCGGATGACGGGAGAATAAAAATAGAAATTAACCATTTATTAGTGATTTATGAGTACTTTTGTACAATCACATTGCTATTCATCTATCTGTTTATTTTTCTAGCTCTTCGCGGAGCTGCCTTTCCACCCGAGTGTGGATAAATCTACAACGACTGAGCTAAAGTTAGGGCTAGACTGTACAGCAGGGAAAGGCTGTGCAGACTTTGTGACGAACGGTAAATCCTAGCTGCATTAAAAAAGACATGGATCATCACTGTCTACATTGTAGGTAACTCCGTACTTTTGTTCATTATTATTTTCAAAGCTAGAAGCTAAGCGAGGCGGAGCAGTGCCCTAGGATGATGGAAACGGCCCCCAACTCGCGCAATCTGTCCCATGACTCGCAGAGGTACGACTGCCTCTCCTTTCGCATCCCTCGGTTTCGTACTTTTGTCTACAGGTCACATCCGACTTCCCCCAACCAATAATGGGCCAATATTTCTGGGCGTCTCGTGTGAGTCTTAGAAGAATAGCAGAGGAACGCGCATGCCGCACAGCCATACCGGCGTCCCTTGGGGATAACCACATACATGTGTATCACTCAATTTGATGTCATGCTCAACTACTAGGTATCTGTAAGAAGCAAATGAGGAATTCAACCTCTAGAATTGGCAGTCCGAAGTACTCCATAGACGCAGGGACACCAAATTGTTCAAAGGGCCCGGCCCTACCCGCTACCGAGGCGCTAAGCCACCTACTACATCTGTGTGATTATCTGTATGTATTCACTACCGGAATGGATCCGTCTAATGGCACACATAAGCAGGAGAGGATTGCTGTTGTATTTCCCACGTGAAGCCTGCTAAGATAGGGTCTGTACCCGGCGAACCTTAAAGAACATCAATTAAATCAACATGCGCCGCGTAACCTTCGCTGCACTGCATTTACAGGGGCCCTGTGGATCCCATTGCAAGACCATCCAACCAGATCGAGCGAGATTCACCGCTCCTTCCGTAGAATGATGTGAGTGCTGTGCTGGCAGGAATTCTGGTTGGGGGAGTAGATCTTTAGTAGCTGGACGGCGTCTTCCGCGCAGAACATGCACCAACCCCATCAACTGATGCATTCTGGACCCACGGGAGATCGTGCTCTGGAAACCAGGAACGTCAAAACTGTATACGCGAGGATCAACTGTGTCTCCGGAGGGGTTCCGGGGACCAGGGACGAAAGACTCCTTCACCAAATACCGAAAAAGCTAATGTCATGAAATCCAATTGATACCAGACAGGCCTCTCAGAGAAAAGCAAGAGGCGATCAGCCAACGGTGGTTCCTAGGGTGCCGACCAACGTTCAGGGAAAATTCGTTCAGGTCATGTCGATGTTAGGAGTGAGTTGCCTCCTGACCAGGCAGAGCACTATCGGAGATAAACCTTAAACTACAGGGTCTGTGAGATACAGAGACTCGGACAGCAATTTTCTTGTTCAAATTGACTGAGTTAGGTCCGGGCGGAACGGTAGTCCAAGCCATCGCTGATCCTCGCTGTCCATAATGAACTGCAGATGCTGAATGGAAGCGGGAAAAAATGAAGCAAAAAATGAAACGCACAGAAAAGAAAAGAAAAAGAAAAAGAAAAAGAAAAAGAAAAAAGAAAAAGAAATAGAGGTACTACTACGACGAGGTGCAAGGTGGGTCGATAGCGCCTCGAACCTTATTCACTCCTTTCCCGGATATTGTTTGTATTCAGCCTCCAAGATGACAGTTCACTAAGAAGAATATACTAGTAGCGAAATTTTTTGAGGATCGACCTGTTGTTTTACTAGCCCCATACAGAGCAAGTCTTTAGTGTATTATTCTAGAGGATTGGCGACGTTTCTCTGCTTCATCTTAATATACTTCCAGACACTACCAACTCAGCACTTTTGATTGTCGGCACCGTCTTCTATTCGTCCATGATGTGTTGAAGGGTGTGGAGCTAGACCGGTATTTTGCTACAATTCACATTTCTATTTCGCACGGATGCACACCGACTTCTGGAATTCGATATTGATCCGGGCAAATCTCCTAGGCAGTCGGTTGCCGCTGCCCCTATGGATGACCCAGAATACGGTGACCTCGCGGCTATCTTTTCCGGGATTTTGCATCTCCTAAGCATTGTGGAAGCCTACAGCCTCTTAATGGGAGCTTGCATCAATTTCACACAAGCTCCCCTTAAGCAACCATTTCCAAAACAGGTAGGAGCACTAAGTACCTACCTTCAACGCACTATTCCAAATCATATCTAGTGGAATAAGTCATCAGGACAGTGAGTTACAATAACCAAGGACACCGTTACGCCTGGCGAGACGTATATAACCAGCCTTTGCCGCGGACTAGTTCTATCCATCACCTCCACCTTATTCTACCTTTCAAATATTGACTATTCCTTTGCTAGAGAATCGCCGTGATTATGGATTCTCTGACTAGAAATACCTTCGATAGATTATCTGAGCTTGTCGATCTTGTCAACCGCGTCTCGGAGTGTGTTTTGAATTTGATCGACCTGATAAACCGGTTGAGAGGCCTCCTTCCTTTTGGTGGTATGAAATCCGAGGTTCTTCAAATTACTCATACTGATACTTGATTTGCCTTTGCTTCAGGTCGACAAGAAGCTTGACGAATGGCCACACACATCCGCCTGATGCTCCACCGACAAACATGGAAAGTCATGTGGGTTTGGAAAAGGGGTCCTCCAGTACCTTTACGCGTCCTTGCGTGTTGAAGCATATGTCTCTGGCAGCTCTCACTGGTTAAGGACTGGCGTGGGAACTTGATCCTAGTTCAGTTTCGAAGTCGACATACATACCTACCGTGGTGGTACGATGACGGCCTCATGCTTGTGTCATGGTTATATATATGATGCCTTTCAAATGATGGCATTGGATGGTCTCGATCCCGCCCCTGGTGTCAGGCTATACTTGTGTTATGGGTTATAAGCGGCGCCGTGGCTGGGAGAAGGTATCCAAGCCCATCTGCAGGTGCTTGATGGATAGCTCGCTGTGTTCGCCTTTTCGGGAAGTTGATTTGTTCAATAACTTGTTTTTATGGTTTGCCTTTATGTATTGTGCAGTTTGATAGACTCTTAATGTCTTGCTATTCTCGTATCCACACACTTGCGGCCATCTCTGTTCTCTCTGTTTCGACCAAAAAAAGTGTTGCAGACTATGTCATGACCTTAACCACCTTCTGTGCAGCACAAGATAATAAAACCTTCAATTAACAAGTTTTGGAATAAAATACGCCACTACTGTATCCGGATGTTCGATGACAGTTTTGAGTGTTCACTGTTAGGTGAACTAACTGTACAGTTGGAAGACCAAGGGTCTCCGGAAACGGACAGAATGGATACTGGTTTCGGACACCTCTTGTCTGCAGATCGGCTTTAAGTCCGTCAAATGTTCTCGGTGCTGATCACCAGAATCCTTTAGCCAAAAGGCCCAGGAAAGGATATTCTACAAGGACCTCCCACTACAACGAAATAGAATGAAATATCTGACTCACTGGACGGTCAAGATAACAAGATTATATAGATCATATACCTCCTTTTGATTCTCTTATGAAATCTTAAGCCAAGCAATACTATTTGCGTAGTCAGAACGATATAAATATTCCAGGCACCAGGACTGACCGCACTTCCATCAGCTAGATTTACACCAATTCAGTACTATCGAGGCCGCTGCCTGACGGGCAAAGCATACGACCCGAACGTCATCCACAACATCGTATATTGTAGTTACTCTTTAGAGCTGCTCCGAATATCCTTCAGTCTAGTCTTCAAGTAGAAGCTCATTATGACAATTAGGATTGATTCTAGATCAAACACAACGCTTTTAGTATCAAGGCCTAATTTATCCGATATGTACATAACATGGTCTAATGGGGGAAGGTATTATTTTTATTTGGCTCTAGGTTCACCTACTAATCATCCCCCCTACACATCAAAATCATGGTTATATTTGTATAATTGTGGGCCGGTTAACTAGCGCTAGCCTCTGATCGTAGTGGTTTAGAGCCTGGAACTTACCAAGGTGATTATTAAGTCACTATAACGGGCACTATCTCTGTTTCCTAGAAAGGTTTAGAGAGGGATCCCATTAATAATATCCCACCATGACGTGAGACGATGGACATTTTATACCCCGCATTGCGCAGAAATGCCACCTTTCCTTTCTCTCTTTCTTTTGTTTTTATACTTAACGCGCCCCACAAGCTAAAGTCACTCGCAGGGATTACTTCATATTGATAGCAAGGAATTAGTTAGAAACATCTGAAGACAGAAAGAGAAATGCAGCTGCCGTCGACCAAACCTACGCTCCATTACCTCGATATCGGTAGCCTGGGCCGTGGGGAGGTTATCCGGTATGAGCGACCGTGCTGAAAGGAAAGAAGTGCTCGCTTACAAGTGCTCACTTAGACTATTCTTGAAAGATGCCGGAGTCGAGTTCAATGATGTCCGATATCCGTATGACGATACTTGGCCAGCAGCCAGCGCAGTACTCAAGGAAAAAGGATTATCGGTAACTGGCCACGTACCGGTACTAGAGTATGAAGGGAAAATCCTAACACAGGTAATTCAGCGGCGTATACAATTTGAATCGAGCTGACAATTTGACAGCATCTGGCAATTCTGAGGTACCTAGCCAGAGAGCTGGGCGAATACGACGGAAATACGAGCCTCGAGAAGTATTTCCTGGATGCGGTTGCCGATGTGTATAATGACTGGCGGGTACGCGTGCCATCATGAATATGTTTACGCACCGAAGGAAAGACTTGCCTTCTAACTAATGCATATATTAGATTCAATGGGTAAACAACCTTGGCAACGTCACAGACAAGTTTAGGAACGAAGTTGTTCCGAACTATTATAATGTACTAGCCAGATTCTATGCTCAGCAGGAGGGCCCTTATCTTCTGGGTGAGAGGATCACTTATACAGATTTTCTCGTCTACCAGTCTATCGATAACGACTCGCAGACTGGAACCTTACCTGTAAGTTCCGCTTTGGACTTGCTTTATCTGCACGCGTCACTTACTTGTGGGGAATTTTTTTAAGGCTTCGCTACCGGAGCCACTCGTCAAGTTCAAAGCAGCTTTCGAAGCCCGGCCCACAGTCGCTCCATACCTAGAGAGCCGCCGGGGTTAAAAAGTAAGACTCTTGACTAAATATGGCTGTCCGCTATGTATAGCATTGTGCTCAGCAATTATGTGTGACATGACTTGTGCGGGTTATTTGCCCCGGCCCAGCTTTGGATTAGGTTATGACCCTAGACCCCGGCACTATGCAACTTGCGCTCCACTGCCCGGTTGTGAGCAGGGCTCTATTAGTATTTGTTTCTATATATAACTGGCTCTTAGATTTGCTTTATATACTTCTCTGTTGATGATTCAACCTTCCAGCGTATAAAACAAACATAATTCTGCCTGTAGCTTGGATAATCATAGGAATCAGTGGAGGCCAAGTGATCCCTCTATCATATCTTTTCGAGTTTCCTGATACCCATAAAACCCCTTATTTATAGGAATGGAGTAAGATAGAACCTGAATGCAGAATCTACGCTCTAGGTAATATCTCTTGTAGCTAGTTGTTACTATTATTACCAGTCATTCAGATCTCCCCAGGTCCTAAAAACGCGAAAGGATCCCGAACAAAGTTCAATTGACACCCTCCATCACCCGCAACCTCACCGGTGGCGGCGTCTTCACCCAGACTGCATACGTCTCTTGATCCTCCCATCGCCCGAGCCGCCCCTCTGCCTGCAGATTGAAGTGGTACAGCAGTTTCCACTGCAACTCAAGTCTTGAACTCCACTACTACGCCGGTTTCATGAATGCTATCCACGACGTACTGATCCCCTGCCTCCCACAGCGGATCATCTGGAATCTGCATCTCGTCGCCCGCAAGAGACTGGCCGTGGGCATATCCTTTATTGGATTTGTGTAAGTTCAGCTCCGATTATCCTTTTATTCTCGTGTAACCCGGGCTAAAATTCCAGGATAGCGCCAGTTTGATGGGGATCTCGAAGATTGCGTACATTCAAGGTGACAAGCCAGATTCGTGTAGGCTTATCAACCCTAAACCACCACCAAAATGCTTCCTAACGCAGGTGTCAACTACTGCAGATTCCATCGCCCCGGCGCTCCTCTTCTACACTATGGAACCCCTTTTGGCCTCTATCTGCTCCAGTCACCCCGCAATCCTATTTTTATTTCACCATGTCCGACTGGACAATTTCCATCAGCTCTAAACCTTGGTCCGGAGTCTCAACAACTCAAAGGACCCAGGGATCAACAACAGCAGGAACAACTCGCGGTATCCCCCTCCGAAGGCACGTTGACGGATGCCATTACCGAACTGGCAAAGCCATCGGCGGAGGTGGCTTACCTTCCTCGTACGGATGTTCTTCTTACTTTGTTGTCTCTTTTGGTGTTTGTTTGTGGGCAAGGGGAGGGGGACACACCCCGCGCGGAGCGTAGAAAGAAGAGGAGACAAAACAAAACAGTTGGGATAAGTGGAAGAAAGGGCTACCCTGTCAATAATGTAGAGTCTAAGTTTCAATGTTACAGAGGCTGGCCGACGGTTACAGCCACCCCAATGGATTGGGTACGGTTTCATGCCACGTATGATACTGCCTGGGTGGCCATGATGCGCAAGCTGGCAGACGGTTCCCCTTCTGAATGGCTCATCCCATCATCGTTAAACCATCTTCCGACGACTCAGTCGTCCGACGGTGGGTAGACGGGGTCCTCGGACTCTAAGGTGGATTATATACTCAACACGATGGCTGCGCTGCTCTCCTTGACCCGGCTTTGAGCGACTCTAACGGGTGCTCGGTGCTCGACAGCGAGGCGCGCGATCTGGACAAGAGAGTCACCCAGGCCACCGCTTTTCTGCGCGCTAGACTTCAAATCGTAGACAGTATAGCATGGCAGTGACTGGAGTCCTCCCATCATGTTGTTAGGTTTACTGTATAGTCTATACCAATTCCGTTCCTGAGACATCACGATTGCCGACGTGGAGCTATTCTTTATTGGCTAGAGACGTCCTTCTTGTCATTAATGTACATGATATTATCCCTGATGCAGTAAGTCAGATTTCCAGTAGGCATCCTCTACATGTGAGTTCCCACCACTCCATCTCTGATGATCTTATTCATGAACCGAGTAAGATATGTCACCATGATCACCTTCCATCAATTATTCCTAAATTCAGGTAAGTCATAAACATTCCCTGGCAGGTCAACTCCTCGAGGAGTCGTCAAAATTCCGAACTCAAATGTGTATCCACTCATCGGGTGACTCTGTCCGTAGAAGCCGACAATAACCTCATCCTCAGCTGGCTCGAGAGTGACGACGGATTTACCGTCCTCACCATTTCCATTGTCACTGTCACTGTCGCTGTCATGGTCAAGGTCATTGTGGTTGAGATGTCCCCACTCATCTCCATTACTCAGGGTCATGCAGATACCTGCCAAACTCCTCCATCCGTGGTCATCTTTGCAAACCCTGACTTTGGTGATGGTCTCCTCAACGGGGATGTCATGTCTTTGGGATGCGTGTCCGCCAAATCGATGAGGATGTCCAGGACCGCAATTCGCTTGCTGCCCATCGGCATAGTAGACGATTGCTCCATCCATGGTACATCCGACCCGAAGGTCGATCGACGTCGCACGATGCAGTTGGCCATCTCGACCGCGGCGGTGAAGGAGCATAGCCCACTTAATAAACTCCTGGTCATGATCATTTGAATCTAGGTCTTCAGACCGAACGGATTGTTTGCGAAGAATGACATTACTACCCGGGATGATGATGTAGGGCCTTTCCTTGAGCATCGCCCAGAAGTCCTTGACGACGCTCACCTTACCATTCATGCCCAGAGCGGTAACTTTCAGCGGTTGTGTTTGATCAAACTTTGCACAAACATCGTCGATGGAAAGTCTGGTGCCAGCGCCCTTTCGAGTGACAGCATTTATAAAGTCATGGATTATAGGTGGGTTTACCCCATTCTCAATGCTCACTTGCGCCAGGCCTGCTGTACAAGACACATTGAGCCCCTCCGGGTATTCCGCTTCCATGCTCATGGTATCTAGGTTATCCAAGCCGAAGTCAACCTCAATTCTGACGTGGGCAAGCCGAGTGTCATTCGACACAGGCTTGTCACCAGGGAGTGCAAAGTGAGGCAACGATTTGAACTTCAGCGCATCTTGCAGATCCCACTTAGCCTCGTTCTCTGCCGTACCATTTGTTTCATGTGTGACAAAGTTCATCGCCCAGGCTTTGCTGTACCCTCTCGCCATGATCCCTGTAGTATGTCCGGCGCCGAAGGCATGGCCCACCTCGTGCAGAAAGGCTCCTTGGCCGACAAAACACGCGCCGCGCATGGTGTCGCATTCACCGTTATCATTACCGACGGTGTCACCCGTGGGCGTCATATCCGTGAGACAGGCAGGGACTTCCTCTAGGAAACGCGGCCAAGAGTAGGTGAGATGACTGCCAAATATGCCCAAGGAGATGCCATCGGGCTTATGACAACCCAATGCAGCATGCCCCATGATCATGGATTGCTCGTTGGAGTAATGCGTATCCAGAATCAAACCGGCAACCACTGGACGGCAGCTTGACTCGAAAGGGGGCCCGGACTTAACGAGAGCCGCCTCGAAATATCTGTGCAAGGCGTCCCGATCTCGACCTCGAGGATTCTGCTGGGCAACATCGGCGTCTCTGAGCTCTGCGACAGTCTTATCCGACCGGATAATGTGGACCTTTGCAACAGATCCCATACGGCTCCTGGTACCAGTGGTTGCTTGATGCCCCGCTTGCACGGTTGTATTGGTGGACCATTCCTCCTCCAGGCGAAATGAGCGTCTCCCCAATCCCTTTTCGCGAAAGTCCTCTGCTGTAAGAGCTTGCCACATATACGCTGACATTCGGAGCTTAGAAATAGCTGCGTCAATGGTACTGTGTGCAGTTGAGATACCCCCATATTTGGCTGGTGGGCAATCGATGAGCAGCGGTGAATCCTTTGCAACAAGCACCGCGAGATGGAGAGGAGGCAGCTGTAGCAAGGGAATATAATTAACGTTAATCTGCAGGGAAGCTGAGAATCCCCGAGCGTGATGCAATTTGAAGATGAGTGTATTGGTGCCCGGTGCTAGCATCACGAGCGCTTTCCATTGGCCTTTGTGCAACGGCCAGTGGTTGACTGTCTGCGGCTCCTGGTTGAACATGTTGGAAGACGAGACAGACACAAAGACGGTATCCGCGGCATCGTCAACCTCCGGGCACTCACCATGGACCGCAACACAAGTTTGGTGTACTAGGTCGCCTTCACTGAGGTTGATGATCCTGAATGGCCTCTTTTCGGTGGATACAGGCTTGATGCGACGTTCTGCGGACGCGGGGTCAGGGCTTATTGCGCGTTTCGCCATGGTGACTATCTTATGAAGACCTGTTGTTCCGATTATAGCAACCCAACCTAGAGTGAGAAAGTCAACCCAATAGAGACATCAGGGGAAGATATATAGTTAGTCAATTAGGCATCTTTCAGGCACCTTTTAGGCAACCAGCGCTTGCCTGGGAGTGTTGGATGAATCGCTTAGTAAGCATGCCCTAACCAGATGTCTAATTTTTCTGAATATTTAGAACAGACATATGAACAAATCAGAGTACCGGAGTAGACAAGCTTTCTATATTTGATGAATAATGTATTTATTTCTCACTCTCTACCGCATGATGCAGGAAATGATAAAAGGCTGGAGTGTAACACTTTACTCCCTCTAGGCGACACACTAGTTATATATTTGTCATGTATACCCTCCATTCCGTGGTCAGGATAAAACGACCAGGTCTTCTAATCCAGCCATGAGTAGTGCCTTTACGAATTTCAACCGTGAATTTTCTCCGATTCAGACCGTTCCGTTTTGGAGTTTCGAAAATAGTTACAGCAGACGATTCTTATTGGTTGGACTCATCATCCTCTTGTCAGGACCGTCGACTTCCTGTGTAAACGTTCTATGTAAGAGGGACGTGGAGAATTTGCAACGATGAGTCTTATTGACTAGTATAGGTCCAACAGGTAATACAAAATATAAAATCGTGTCCCCATGGTCGATTAGAAGGCCCAAGCCACAGGGCCCGCAATCACTGACTATAACAATATCTGTTACCAAGAATGCCTATCCTTCGATGACTGGAATAACAAGATAGCTCTCATATTCCCCACCTGTGTACACAGTGTGCTGCCCTTCATTTTCATCCACTGGAGCTGTCAATCTCAATGCCTCTGCTTCCGGGAGTGACATGTCGTGACCCGAGATTCGTAGCACCAAACCTTCACCAGCCTCAAAGACCACGCCCAGGGGCCATATTGGGATCAGAAGAGGGACGATATCTCCAGGAGTGATCGCCTCGCGCCTGCGGTGATCATACACCGGCACTTCATCTTCGCTGGCCCGGGGTTGGAGGCTCACGTGATGCGAGGCTCGGAGCATACCCTGCTGCCCCAAATGCTTTGCGACATTGACATTAGGGACCTTCGGCCCTGGTGCGGGCATCGGCGACCAGTTAAGCGATTCAAGTAGCTCTCCTGATGCAGAGATCTTGCGGATCTGCACCACGACATCAAAGTCGTCCTTCACATTACAAGACATATATAGCTTCACAAAGGGGCGTCCGCATAGTTCGGTATATTTATCGAAGATGAGAGTGAAATCCTACACCATGACCTATAATTAGCAAGTGAACCGCCCATGGTGGTGATTTTAGGGACAATACCGAGGAAGCCGTCAATGAATGCCCTTCGTGCGCAATGCTAGCAGAATTAACGGGCTTGACTGCACTAAAGGTTTGAGTTGCAGCGTCCAAATAATAGCGACGGATGTGTTGCCGGGCCGGAGGCCACTGCTCTTCAGGGCGTTCAACAATCGTTTTCGTTATACTACCATCGTACCCTAAGAGGCTCAGCCGCACACGGGGCGTTTCCGCTTCCCAGCCGTTTTGAATACCTTTAGCGTAGTAATCATAGAAGCGCTGCAGATCATCTGTAGCTTCTGGCCTGTATAGATCATGCCACTCTTGCGTCGAGTGCACGCGGAGCCATTTTCTAGATGTCTGTGCTAGTTCAAATGCTCTGAAGGAGCCTTCACAGTGTAGACCGGTCGAGTAGGACGCTGTCAGATACATCGGAATGTCCTTGATATCTTCTGGTTTGATTCTCTTTTCTTCCCAGTAATCGTCAAACAATGGGCGAGAATTTACCATGGCACCGATATTCTCTGCCTTTCCAACTCCTACACAAAATTAGAAAAGCCTTCCATATATCTACTTTTACGAGAGCCTTTGATGTTGAATATAACGTACCTGCAGACCCATGGAGGATCAATTCAAAAAATGCTGGTTTCGGGATTCCTCCACGGCATATCTGATGAGCGTAGAGATCCGTCAACCCTTCCCAAGGGGCAATTGCTTTCAGGTTTGGATGCTGGAATCGCGACGCAAAGTTGAGCTGTGAAATAGCCAACCAGGAGTTTCCCCTTTCAAGTTGTCAGATCACTTCCAGAATCATATCTCACAGAACATACGCCATAACCACTGATCCATTGCACCATGGCTGCTCGGATATCCAGGTGATGGTATCATAGATGTCGACAGCTTCCTAATTGACCCATTAGTCAAAGCATTCACCGTCATTGGAACATGTTAGGCCTGCCTGTTCGCCCCAGCACATGAGGTTTCCCTCCGAATGACCAGACCCTCTGGCATCCACATCTATAACAGCATAGCCCCGGGAACACCATTCCGCTGGGTTAGGACCCTTCGCACAATCAGCTATCGTTATTAATTGAGATGGAAGAGGTCTGGCGATACTCACTTCAAAGGTTTCATATCCGCTCAGATTCTGATACGGAATGCCAATTCGCCACGGCCCCATATTGTCATAGTTTAGGGTACTCGTCCCAACCTTCCCATAAGGACTCCAGGGCACGATTGCGGGTACCCTCTCGCTCTCATCAGCGGGGCGAAATATATCAGCATAGAGCTTTATGCCATCGCGCATGGGAATTGCTTGGTCTTCTTCCCAAGTCACATCTACTGGGAATGCCTGATACCCAGGTTCCTTCACATGACCTCTCGGGAGTCGAGTCACCCGGCCTGGATGAAAACCCTTGTAGTTGAAGCCGGGATGACGGTCTGGTGGTGCCAATGCCGTGTAGACGGTGTCTGGAAACTGAGCTTTGAGCTTCTCTTCTACAGACATAATGACGGCGAGGGTTTAACAACAGCTTGAGGGACAAAAAATGAACAGTTAGAAACACTGAACTAGGAAGGAATATATGTCTACACTCAGCTATCCAATGATCGGTATATATACATCCGGTACAAAGCTGACCGAGGCTGATCTACAAGCCGTAAATCCAGACCCACACAAGAATGTGGGGATAAAGTGGGTTATTAAGCGGAATCGGAAGTATCTGTAGCATCCGCAAGGAAGCTTAATTGCAATCCAGACCAGGTCTCCGCGATGCTCCGCACTTACTGCGAGCTTTCTCCGTGAGACGTGGTCTATATATGACCAGAAGAGGCGTCGATCTTGTCACCCCCTCTTTAGAAGTATTATTCCTATTTTATATCTTCTTCCTAGTCAGCAGCTACCAATCATGAGCCAGTCCAACACAAATACCGGTTTATATGCCGATGAACATGCAATTTTCCGAGTCCGCCGAGATCTACAATTTCCTGTGCCAGAAGAGGGAGAACTCTTGATCGAGACACAGTTCTCAGGCGCAAATCCGGCTGATGTCAAACATGCCACTTTTCTTGGAATTTACCCGGCTGTGCTGGGCTACGACTTCTGTGGAAAAGTGCTCCAGGCACCGCCCCAGTCGTCCTTTAGCCCAGGTGACACTGTTGCCGGGTATACTCCTACCGGCCTCAACAGACCAGCTGGATATGGGACTCATCAGCAATACCTGGTTTGTCCAGAAGACATGGCCTTTCATGTTCCTGCAAACCTTCCACCACATCATGCTGCATGTCTTAGCGTCGTGACTATGACAGCGGCTGATACACTTTATAGCATCTTCAAGTTTCCTCTACCAGGTACCAAAGACACAGAGAAGACAGGGAGGCCAGTGTTGATCTGGGGCGCATCAAGTAGCGTTGGTCTTTGCGCGGTGCAGCTCGCCCGGGCAAGCGGTATTTATCCGATCTTCGTCACTGCATCCCCACAAAGACACCCGCTTCTGCTGGAGCTCGGGGCAACGCAATGTTTTGATTACAGATCCCCAGATGTGGTTTCTCAAATCAAGTCCGCGCTAGAACAGGGACAATGGAGTTCCATAGACTATGCTTTCGACACGGTTGGAAGTTACGGAGGAACCGGCTCGGCCCAGCTTATGGCGGAATGTGTTTCAGAAGAGGCCTGTCTTGTGTCTGTTGTTGTCCAGCGTGATCCTAAGTTCAAGATGCCAATTGCTACCCCGAATAGGGACTGCACTATCCGGGTTCACGGGGCTCCTCGACCGATTACCATTCCAGCCCGACCGTCCGACTATGTCCGTGCATGGCAGGCCCTGCAGTGGGCGGTTACGAACTATGGGGCCGGATTCCAGTTCCCGTCTGTCGATGTGGTTAGTGGGACAGCTGAAAACGCGCTGGAGCAGGTGCAAGCCCTGGGTGATGGTACACGAGGTTTTGGGAAGCTGGCTCTGGAGCATCCATTGCTGTAGTGGTATAATTGTAGGACATTCATGTATGAGTTGATATATTGATATATGCCTCACGACACCTATTGCAGGCTATTTTCTTTTTGTAGGGATATTCTATATGCGATATTGCCATAGTCTTACACTTGTAGTCCAGAATCAATTACACACTTTGTATTACCTATAGCATATTTTCAATGACCAGTGCAGCAAAAGACCACTTTCTTTAATACAGTTGGGAGCAAAGTACAGTAATTATCGTCAAAGGTTACTCCACATATCTCGCTTTAAACTATAGCCTAGGCTCAAGGTCGTACTTAATAGGGACACAAAGCATATCATACTCCTGCGCTATTTTGTCTTAAACTATAGCTTTTTGGCGGTGCTGTAGGCTTACCCGGAGCTAATAGGACCCCAACAAGCATTGAGAAATAGTCAGCAAGCAGTCTACATGGGTGACTGCTCAATCCTTATAACTAGCAAAGACAACAAGGTGGTGGAGCGCCCCTCCTAACAACGCTCCATACTCTCGGTGGACTTCTCAGATACTACAACGCAGATGACCATATTCATCGATACCACGGGAATCAGGATCAGCCTGCGGGGACGAGGGTACTGAGTTACCATCAAGCTCACTGGGCTTTGGCTCTGCAAGAGCCAAGGGTTGTTCTCCTGAGTCTGAGCGGTTGGATACCCCCCGAAGTGACGATTCTTGGTTCAATAAGATAGTTTCCTCTTTCGCCACACCCAGAGAATGAGCACTGTGACAGAAAGTGCTACAAGGCCTCCGACCACACTGCCAACTACTGCACCAACCAGGGTCGGAGAAGGCCCTGAAGAGGATTCGGACATCTTTGTGGCAGTTGATTCAGATGAATGGGATGTTGCGGTTCTTGTAGGTTTAAAGTTCAAGCGCGTGATCATTTCGCGATCTTTGATCCATGAAATCGAGACGGCGGAAACAGCCGTTCTACCGAACCAAGCGGCGTTTGTGTACGTGGAAAGGGTGTGTACTGTAGCCGTTTTCCGTAGAGTGATATTGGTACATTCGAAAGCCGAAACACCGATCTCAGGCCACGTCCAGGGTAAGCAGTATGGCCAGTCATCTTTGGTGCAGAACATAGCGAAGAAATCGTCTGTGGAAGAGAGCAATGACGGAGTTTTGGTTATCTCGTGGTGGCCGTAGCAAGTGCTAAAGAATCCGTTACATGGTCCAGCAGGGCCCTGGGGACAGCAGCCCATCATCCCCGGGTAGTCGGCATTCGATGAATGGAATCGGCAGGCGAAGTTGTCGTCACAACCGTAGGTCCCTATCGACAAGGCCATTGTCAGTATGCATTATGCGAGAGAGTAACTACCCTTCGACTCTGCACTCACCACGATCCCCCCAGTAACCGCAGTCGCTTGCAGGTCCATACCACGTTTTATAACCATGAGCAAAGCCATAGTTGGTAGGCTCTGTAGGCATGGGAAACGGCAAGTTCGGGTCAATACTGCTAGGGCTTGTCGCTCGAGGAGTGAAGAGAGTCATTGCTTGTACCCCGGCGACAAAAGCCAGCGCAGGATGCCACCGGGTCTCATGCATGCTGTGCATGTCGCGATCAAGCACTGTTAATGCTGCTCAGGGAGCCTGGTGTTCTGGTTCAACTGGTCACGATTACAGCGAGCAGATATGGAGCGCACTGAACCACTGGATCGAGTCGCTATGGGGAATAGGTTATGATGCAACGAAAGTGTTTCTCATGCGCAGGGCAAGTTTACCTGATGAAATTCTCATTGTTTACCTAGTGTACTGCGGCTTATGGAGGGTAGTATTTGACCTAGTCGGCTGTCGCACAACTAGCCGGTCAGCCCCGCATAGTACCGTTTCCCTACAGCTCCAATCTCGAACACCTCAGTTCGATTTACAACGTGGAGAGACATCGGAGCATATTCTATTAGCTGACATGATGGGAACATTCATAGAGCACATGATACATTGCTATAGTATTGCACTTGATGTACCTTTCCACACAACGTGCGATCTCCGTTTTGCCATTCAATCCTTCACTATTATCTTGTTCCCAGCAAAGTCTGGCCTTTAGGTTCATCTTGTAGGACTGCAAGGGTCAAGCATAATGCTCAGGGGAAGGAGAACTCAAATCAAACATTGGAAGCGGCTATAGCACAACTGAGAGAATCAACTGACCAGCCCCTAGGAGGGTCCAAGAGACTAGGGTATTGTACAGGCTCGCACTCCACCGTAACTACATCAGTAAGCGAGGCTGTCCAGCCAAGTGGTACCACCCCCCCAATCAAACCCTGCTCAAGTCCGTAAAGTCGACCAATCAAGCCTTCTACATTGAAGGGAATTTCACTGCGCCTGGTGTTTCGACAGATCAGTCTTTAGTTGTGAGGATGAGCTTGCCTCGTGATTGCTGATCACTAATTGAAGTACCAATTTGTTCAGCCCACATGGAATATCGACATTCGCTAGGGCTACAATACGTGCGTTGCCATGGTCATACAAGGGGCTAATACGAATAGCCCTATCATGAATCTTCTACACACTCACAGATTTCCGCTTTCACAAATATCTTTTTACTCTGGAACTGAAAGATGGGAGGCATCTTTCATATGCCCATGATCATTATGTTGCATAGCAAGCTACCTGGGGAAGGGACTCAGGGGAGTGGCAAGAACAAAGATTTAAGTTAGAGTGTAAGTAGATAAAGTGCCGATATAATGTAGAACATCTCAGTCATGACGCAAAACACATGCAAACGCGGCCTTAGCCTTCAACGTGTTCATTAACCGCCAACCCAAGAGCACCCTCCATAAGAATCATCCCACTATCATGATTTCTCAGGTCAATATCTACGTCGGTCTAGCTCTGACAGACATAAACCCAGATATCAATTAGCTTCATCTCCGACATAACGGCTGCCTTATTAGGTACATGGGATCTAGAATCGAGAGACCTTTGTGATGGGACAGACTCGATATCAATTCCCACTCTCAGTGAGTGGCACCCCACGAGCAGGAACCTCTATCGTCTGATTGACAGTAAGACGGTAGGGCGACTGAAGATCGTTCGCGGTAATGATATACTGCTTCGGCACATTGTACTTGGCGCTAATAGTATCCAGATCCTCCCCTTTTTGAACTGTATGAGACCCGCCGTCCCAAAGTTTGCCAGGGTCCAGGCTACCATCAGTAACCAGCTTATATAGCGGGCCACCAGGACACTCGGTATTGTATCCATCTCGGTGACCCTTAATCTCGTCACCAGCACCGGCCCGACGCAAATACGCAATCGAATCTTGCAGTCCAATAATCTGCTCTTTGGTAGGCTCCGTAACACCGGACTTTCCCAGGAAGGCGAGAACAGCATAATGATCCGAGTTCAACTGGACATCTCCATTGGCACCGCTGCGATGACCTTTTCCTCGACCATCAAACACGTAGCCATGTTCACACACTGCAAGATTGTAGGCGATGTCAAAGTAATCTTCTGGGGATTCATCCATGTGCTGGTTTTGCACAGATCTCATGAAGTCATCACATTCTGAATGCTGTTTTCCACTGAATTGGGGCCCTAGATAGTGCACTTTCACACCCTTGGCATCTGTCATTGGCTTATAGGCTTCCTTCGGCGCGCGTGCCTTCCACTCTGCACGGGAGACAAAGTTCATCGCCAAGACGCCTGGTATCATCATCAAATACGACAGCATGGCGAAGAAAATCAAGGGAGAGCGGCCCGCCCTGCGAGCACCAGTATGGGTAGCCATGTTAAATGTATAGCGGTAGGATTTCAGAATACCAGTGACACTGGCAGGTTATTTTCGCATGGAAAAGCTCGCTAGTATTTATAGCATTCCGGGTATCCATGATACCCATTGACTCCTCGTATATGCCAGTACTCCCCAGTTGGACCCTTGGCATTTTATGTCTATACGGGGAAAATGCGTCTGCCAAGGCGAGGAGGTGGGCAGATTGTGCTGTAAATAGCGGATAGACCTCGTATTGTTGTAGATCCCAAACTCCACTTCTCGGGATGGCAGGTGAAGACCCTCCAGCGACCCGTGTTAATCAATAAAAATTACATCCAACTCCACCTCGGACCTGAGGCTTTTACCAAACACTCCACTAGTCTTCGCTCCGTGGGCTCATCCGCGGAGTATAGAGTCATAGATAGGACATCATTTAGATTCGGATCAGAATTGAATTCGGCACCAACTTTGGTGAGTGATCACGATCCAAGCGATCTTTCTAATCCATGTAAAAGCTCGCTTCTGTTCGAGGCACTACCGGTTATGTTTCCCTCGTGGTGAGCGCACGTTGGCATGGTTATGGTTGCACCAGCTTCGACTACATTAAACGTTTTTTTGAGGTAGATGCGGTGAAGACCTGATGCTTGCGGGATGAAGACAGAGACCAAATGGAAAGTCTCTGTCAAGCATGAAACATTGCAGCCGGACTAAAACATTACCAGACCTACAATTGAGGTCGTTATAGCACAGTCGCCTCAGGCAACGTCTTCAGGCACCATTCGTTATCTTTCCGAATGGGCAGTATTCTGGAATTTTTCCTGTTCTGCATATCTCATCATGTGACTTACACGTATATCTTGCTGAAACATTGGGCAAGAAGAGGAGATGAAACACGTAGCTGAAGGTAATTAAATGAATCATTAGTTCGACTGCTAGTCTGCAGCCATTTACTGACCTAAATAAAAAAAATATCTTCCGGGACGGTTGCTGCCTCTAAGATTCCGCATCCGCCACTATATATTCCAACATGGATGAAGACAAAAGGACCGTTGATGTGAGAACCTATGGCTACTACATTCGTGAAACATACTATGTAGTCCAATCAATCCCAAATCAAGGTTCATTCTTTTCTACTCTTATCTCTTGATGCCTAATCATCAAACAGAGCTTCTACATATTCGTTCGGACAGTGTAAGCTATGACCAAGATCACTCGAACACCGCTGGATTTTGGTTGCTTAATCCATGCTTTAAACATTGTAGATCTAGTCAGGATGCACCACATACAGTGTTCGGAAGGGTAACAAGGATTATAGTGAATAGCAGCATACGCATTCAACAGATCCTTAGATACAGCATAACACGAACATATTGTACATAAAAGAAGGTATAGAAAAAACCAAGTATTGCGTCTCATGCATTTCAGCGCAGGTACGGATCAACGCCTTTTGCCGAACCCCGTCTGACCGTACTTATCGACATACACGAATTCGCTAGCATGACACCAATACCCTTTATGGTGAGGAGTTTCGATACCGAATCCGCCATGAGAGCGCCAGATCTTTTCCATCTCTTCGCGAAACTTGTTCTTGGGCTGACCATCACAGATACGTAACTTCTCAAAGAAAACATATGCAGCGTAGAAAACAGCATTCGTGTTGCCCGCATTGGCACCAGACATATCCAGAAACCGGGTCAAAGAGTTGCCTTGAAACTTGACCGCTTGTTCTGGCGTGTAACTCTTCACAATCTCCCTGAGAAAGCCGGCTTTAGTGACGTTCGGATCCCGCAGATGAGCATAGATCTTCTTTCGGACCTCGTCGCATGTATCATAGACCTGTACCTTGCCTTCCTCTTCCCCGGGAAGGTGAATCCCGCTGACATCGTATTTCTTCTCGGTGTCCAGTTTCGCCTGCTTGCTAGCTGGCTTCTTCTTGGGCTCTTTAATGCCCTGAAGCTCCCGTTTGAGAAAGAAACGGTGCGCGTGAAAGTATGTGTTGGACTCGCTCCCTTTCTCGCCAGTCATTTTGAGGAATGTATTGTAGCTCCGTGACGAAACCCCGATCGCTTCTTGGAACTCGCCGATTTTCATCTCCTTCGACTCAATGAAGTTTTTGATTTTGCGTCGGACCTGGGTGCAGTTCCATTTTAGGATATCAAGAGGCGGGTCTTCGTCGTCTATCTCCTCTACTTCCTCGGGCTCTGACGCGTCGGCTTTCCGTTTTTGTCACTGCCGTAGAGACCATGGACTGAGTGGACTTATCAGGCGATAGAACGACTGGGTTCGGGTTTTCATCGCCAGACCTCACGTCAGGAATGTGGGATGTGCTGATTGGAGGTTGGGGCTGAGACACGAGGCCACTAGGGTCTGCGGCATCCAAAGGGGCCCGGGCTGAAGCTTTTTTGGCGGCACGAGGCATGATTTCCGGACACACTTAGATAACCTTTAGCAAGTGAATGGTTTAAAATGGAGATAATGTGATCTACGGGTTGAACAGGTGCAGGAAAGGCTTTAACTTGTCGTTGTGGAATAGGGGGGTTTGTGTGACAGGTCCATTTGGGTGTGGACTTTGGTTCCGGATACCCTACTACGCTGATTCAAACACAGCAATGAGTTACGTCTACATTGGCTCTCGATCTACATGCTGCATATATCCACCTTATGATAAAGACCGTCTAGTAAGTATAGCTATGGTGTATGTTTAGTCCACTGTTGTTGTTATCGCTGCTCGGGAAGCCCAGTCTCGGCATCAAGATCTATTGACATCATAGTGGGAATCCTCAGAAAAGTCAACCCTGACGTGCACCACATACATAACGTTGGCTCATTGTAAATAAAGTCCAAGTAAGTAATATTGCATTTGACCATGTACATACTCTCACAAATGAAACTGTATATGTCATGCTCCGAGTGTTCATTTAGAGTGAAACGCTAGACGGAAAAGTGATATATCTGTTCAAATACAGTAACCTCCATTAGCTCCTTGCTATCCTACCGTATATCCAGGCTGACGTTCGTACCAATGCTACCGGACTCTGCTGTAGCCTGGGGAATTCTGCCCCGGATATGTCGGAACAGAACAGAGGAAACAGTATGACATGTTTAAGCGGAGCACTTCTCAGGAACTGCATCCTTCGCCAGAGCCCGCCACTTGTCATAGGAGTCGCTTGCAGCATGATCATCAAGCATAGCCGTCCAGGTACCCTGTATATCGTGTCTAGCAAGCTTAAGCTCGGCCGCACAGGACGGGTTGCTCGGAGCTTTGACGGACTGCGCATAGCCCAAGTCCAAGAGACCACTGCTGGTAGAAGCACTGCCAGTAGTCTCACCCTGCGACCAATGCAGACAATCCTGGCAATGGAAGATTAATGAGAAACCAGTCGAGTTGGCCGTCGCGGAAATCGGTTTCACGGTCGCGTTGCCGCTGTACACGCCCGGCATCGCGTATTCTGAGGCGAAGCGCAGGGAGGTCCGCACGGCGTCGCCATCTGGGTACGCGACGAATAAGAGGGCGTCGGTCATGGAGCCGCCTAGTGTTATACCGCACCAGCCCTCTGCTGCGGACTTGTCGGTAGCTATGCAGCGCTGTTTTGGTCAGTTTGAGCTACACCATGCCGAAGCTTAGACAAGGGAGGCATACTAGGTATCCGATGAAATCAGTAGCGTCTGATTTGAGTGCATCACTAGGCAACGCTACGCCGAAGGTTAGCCCACCAGCCTTTGAGCTCGAGGGCACGTTCCATGTATCGAAGGTGATTCCTGTCGCCGAATCGGTATAAACAACTGCTTCAGGGGCTTGGGCGTGGCAGACGGACAGCACTGGTCGAGTAATGTTAGATATGTCTCTAGACGATCGGACGGAGCTCAAGCATACATGTACTGACGGCCACAAATGTGGCAAGGATAGGGTTTCTTAATGTCATGTTGAGGACACAGGTGTTATGTGAATCAATGGCAGACTGCAATCTGAGACGGCCAGTTGAAGATATTCATAGGAGCTCTAGTTGGAATAAAAACAAATGACGTCGATTTCGACGATGCGCAGCATTCCTGACGCGTCGACATTCCAATCATGAGCTGGTTATTAGTTATCATCTGCCTTGCATGGGTACCGCGCGGACGCAAGGGATGGCTTGTCTACAAGGCATCATCATCAAGACGGCAATTGAGGAGGTTGGTGGCCGTCGTCTGTTAGTGATCTCCGTAAGGAACATATAGAACAGCGATCGCATAGAAACAGAAAAGCTGGTCAACCTGTTGCAAGGGTGGGCAAATTATTTCACTCATAGCTTTAAGGTATCCGAAGTCCAAGCACGAAATTTCTACTGGGATAATTACACTGCTGATTATCTTGACTAAACTCTTCATGTAAAATCAAAAGAAAAGGGTATTGACAGCGATCGTCCTAACTATGTATATACAGTTCTATGTCAAAAAGTATCCGATGTTAAAACGCCCGAACCACACTATAACATATATTCAGCTAAGCCCCTCAAGGGGCCCCATTTCCTTAAACCCTAACGTACCTTAATACTAACATAAGTAAACTACATAGTGTACTAATGAGAACTAAGGCAGGAAGTCATATTTTTCTTTTAGGTGATATTTAGGATATTAGTGCTTTGCGTTAATACGCCCTTTACAATATGCCTGCCGAGGTTGAATATTTAGATAGTAAGAACACATATTAAGGTTATCTAAAATGCCCAGGGAATATAGATTCAGTATACTTATTCAAGTAATGATCTAAAATTTGTAAAATTCAATAGGTAAATTATTACTCCGTACGAGTGGTTGAAATTTTATGAACCCCACCGGAGCTGACACGTCCCTCACAGGGTGAACCGTGGACCCGATCCATTTATCTCCGGCTTGGACCATCTTACTAGGGAGGGAATCGGGGTCTGAATCTGTCACTCATACATGAAGACGTCTCCCTCTATGATCCTCGAACGACGTTTCCGGAACATACGTCTTTGGATCGCGCAACTCGAAGATCCCAAAACCTTCGCCATTACCAGTAGCCATGTAGGCTGTTTTGACTTCGTTTTGCAATTCGGGGAAGATGCTGAAGATAGGATCGTTCAGTCTTTCGCTGCGTGCAATGTGATGGATTAAATTGCCGACTAACTGAAAGCCCCAATAATTCATTGTACTAATCTGATGCTGCTCTGCAGTCAGGGACCGAAATGGCAACATGGTTGAAGGCGCGATTGTAAGTCTAAAGGTTTATTATGAGAAGTTTGCTCCCAAGTCTATTACACAGACTCGCTCCCTGGTTTTGACATATTGAAATTTGGTGGTATACTGGAGTCTGTAAAAAGAAGATATAGCAGACACATCTATATAAATGTGTACATAGCATAGTGTATACGGCAGTTTCCTCTTACAGACACTCCAGACTACACAAAAACCAGTTTGAAGTTAACTAGCCAATGGCCAGTAGGTCTAACATACCAGTGACGAAGAAGCGGATACTTCCCCGTGCAGCGCCAAGCCCACGGATAAAAATTTACTTTTCCTTTGGTGCTATGTAGGTTGTTTACTCGCTCTATAGCTGCTGCCCCCGCTATGGGCACCCTATACGGAGTAGCTCTGGGTGATGACGGAAATGACACGGTTGTCCATGGCGTCTAGAAGAAGAATTGCGGCTGCCACTCGCACGGTCTGTACAGTTTATACCAAATTTGTCTTAGTTCAGAGTTTAGGTCTTATACCCCCTGATCGAAGTTTATCTCAAATGGATACGCATCAAACTGGCCTGGGGCATACACCGTAGGTACACAAAAATGATAAAAGGGCCGTTCGTTACGCCTACAGGATCTTCTTCAGTATGCTTTTCCAATTTAATGATGCACAGCTTTAGAAAGCTCTGGCCTTGTATATTCGCTTCGTCTTACTTAAACCTAAAGCAGCTACAGAGTGTATTATATCCCATTGCCTCGCCACAGAAGGTTTTGAACGATTTTGTTCATCAGCTTAAAGCCGACGTACAGTGTGATTTTGAATATTCGACAAAGCGGCATGGCAGCTAGTGAAGAAAAGTTTTGTAAAGTATATTACCCTTCTGTATATGTGGCAGTTGCTAATGCGGTATAAATTTACCTGGCTGCCTAGCGCCACGTGAAGCGACAAAAGTTTTGACCGACCATATGAACCATGGGATATTCGCGATTCTCCCATAACCCTACACATTGAAACGATCATCTACATAACCCCGAGAGCACAGTCTTTCCCTGTTTACAGCTTTATTGTTGAAACATGACGCTTAGCAGCATGTTCGTCGCCATCACCCTCAACGTTTTATCGACTCTCTGCCAAAAGACCATAGGCCGCTTGATTCCCATCAACATAGACCGTTTCCCTATGTTTCATCAACGAAGAGTAATGGACGACCCACAGGACGGGGAAGACCCACAGGAATGGGTTGACACACTGGACTGGGACGACACACCGGACTGGGATATCCCATACATCACAAACCCTTCTCTATCGGCAACGGACCGGACCGTCTTCCACGACCAGGGATGCACAGTCTTTGGCTACCCCTCCACTGGCGGGGTTCTTATCAAAGAGGCTGATCTTGTCGATATGCTTTTCCTATCGCTCCCGCGCTCTCATGCATCGCAGTGCTCACCCAGTGCCGACGAAGAAGATAGGTTCTGTAATCTTATGCGACGGACTGGTGCGACACTCTGGCCAAATAAACAGAATTGGATCCAAGTAGAGACGGGTTTTAGAAAGAAAACGAAGGAACAAGCGAAGGTGATGGTGTACGGTTGGCCGACGGATGGAGGTGTGTGGGTACTAAGATTTGAAAGTTCCGAGGAACTGCCACATGATTTTGGGAGAATAGGTTTTGCGATGAATATGGGGGAGAAGATACAGATAATGAGAGAGTATGGAGCGACGTTTGTTGAAGATATCACGCAGGTAGAGGAACTGAACACGAATTGAGGTCTACTAGTCTTGGGATGGGTACATATGGAGAGGAACCTCATTATGCTACCAAATGTAGTGCCGTGGGAGGCTCGGGCGACCTGGAGACGGAGTTGTCGCAGCCCATAGCATCTTTGATGAAGGTTGTATGATCTTTACATCCTAGTTAGAGTGGCACGGGTTCCCGCGAGCTACTATGGATTTAGCCCTTAAACCCTAGAGATTATAAGCACATAGATAAGGTCGAATTGTAGTACTACTCAGTTCTATAGGCACCCTTTAGACCTCTATCTAGTTCTCCTTGGATCCCCGGGTACCTTCATCACGCCCTTCTATACATACCTATCTCAACTATATAACCTATCCCTTCATCTAAAGTTCTTCTAAAGTTCTACCCTATCTGCTACACACTATAGAGAGGAGTTATATCAAGGATTCAAATCTAGAACCTCTAGGTCCTGTATTATCTACCGATCACTTCAGAATTAATTGTAAAAGATATCACCAGTGGAGTTGCATTCTGGTCTTACATGATTTAGGTCCGGTTTGGTCTCGTCATGGTTCGTCCCACAATTTACGGATATACACTCCGTGGTCCATATAGAAATCAGTAACCACATCAAACCTGTCTTAAGCGGATCATATTCTTCATGAAAGGTCTGTTGTACTTGGGCCGAAGACTTATTCGGATATCATGTGAAAATGATCTATTAGCTACTCCTCAGTGCGATCTCGTACTGCATAGATGCTATAATGACCCCCATGGCCAATATACCACACCAAGGACCTACGAGTGACCATAGATATCCATATGATACTGGCTGCAAGCTACTACCGATCAGGGCTGCGTTATATGGATGTCCTAGGCGAAATTCAGGCCAGCGTACTATCGAGATCTGTCTTGGACAGATAATCCGGATGATCTTCCACCCTTGGCCAACACGTGGCTGCATTCGGGAAATGAATTCCGTGTAGATTATAAATCAATATCAACATCTGGTGACGTCGAGGGACTTCCTTCGACATATATAAGTGTCGCTGTATTTGGCCATCATTTATCTTCATGTACGCTAGTTGACTCATTGCTATAAACATCACTGCCGCCGGAATGTCGCATAATGGAAGGTACGCTCTCGTCTTTGGAGCATCGGGGATTTCAGGATGGTCTCTCTTGAACCAATGTCTTAGCTACCCCACGACCTCTTCTTTTCGACGCGTTGTTGGTCTTTGCAATAGACCCCTCTCAAAAAAAGACGCATATCTTCCTGATGACCCTCGACTGGACATTGTTTCGGGAATCGATCTTACGCAATCGGTGTCATCGGTCACCGGTCAACTGAAGGCCAAGGTTCATGATGTGGAGTCAGTTGAGGTTGGCCTTTTTTGTGGTAAGCCTTGCTTGTCCCATTGTGAATCTCCACGGAATTAACTTACTGCTAGCTTACATCGAGGCTCATGAGTTCGAATCAAGGAGGGAAGTCAATGCCAGGCTCCTTCGCACAGCTATTGAAGCAATCAGTGGCATTGCTCCAAATCTAGAATCGTTTATCTTACAAACCGGTGGGAAAGGGTACGGACTGGAATTCTCAAATGAGCTCAAGATCTCTCCCCCACTTCACGAATCCATGCCCCGGATTCCGGAGCCCTGGAGGAGCAAAGTCTTCTATTACGAGCAGTATGATACTCTGTCTGAGCTGTCAAAGGGTAAAAAGTGGTCATTCTCAGAGATTCGTCCGGATGGAATTATCGGCTTTGTCCCCGGTACCAATGTAATGAACCTAGCCCAAGGTATCGCGTTGTACCTGACCCTATACCGCGAAGTCCATGGTCAGGCAGCAGAGGTGCCCTTCCCCGGGATGCTGCACGGCTACCGTTCCACGCATAGCGACACCTTCCAGGACATTCTGTCTAAAATGGAGATATATGCCGCGCTGAATCGGGATAAGTGCCCTAACGGGTCTGCGTACAATGTTGCAAACGGTGACGTTGTTAGCTGGGAACAGGTCTGGCCTGGTATCTGTTCGCATTTTGGGCTGGTGGGAACTGGACCACAAGGAGATCAGAAGAAAATCGAAGACTTTGCTCGTGAGAATCGAGGCGCCTGGGCTGGGTTGGTTGAAAAGCATGGGTTGAGAAAGGGTTCGCTCGAGGCGCAGAACTGGCCTTTCATTCACTTCATGCTTGTTGAATTTGACTTCGACCGAGAGTACACGCTTGATGCTGCCCGCTCGATTGGATTCACGGAGCGCATTGATACCGTCCAGGGATATCGTGTCGCATTTGATAGGATGGCAGCTGCGAGGATCATTCCTTCTTCCTTTTGAATCTGTTATGTCTGGAGTTGCTCATTGGAGTTAAATGAATCTTTCCTTAGAGATAGCGGTAGAGGAGTATAATCCCCACTTAAGTATCTTAAGTAACTTCTTAAATGTCCAGGATGATGTTGGGGACAGTGTTCAAGGCCAGCACCTATATGCTTGTTTTGGTCGACTAGTAGTGACAGGTAATACTTTGACTGGGGATCCGCAAAAAATATCTCAGTTGATCAGTATATTAGAACCCCAGGCGGTTGATGGATCTAAAGAAGTGGGTATGTGGCTTGATTGAAGAAAGAAATACAGTGAGAGATTATAGAGAGCCACGACGGACTAGTCCATAGTCCGAGGGTTTTAGCTATTATAATTGGTAGAAAATATATTGGGACCAAATAAATAGATATAATTAGCTAGATAATAGTGCGTTGCCGTTGGTAAAGGTGGTAAAAATTATAAATTTAGTCTGCGGTATAGCCGCTTTGGGTTGAATAGAGTATCTGTTAATGAGTTGCGGAGGGATAAATATAATGAGAGGGTATAGTATGAAGTCATTCAGGTATCGATGTTTACGTACGGTGAACGTCTTATACGACTTTTTCCGCCGTAGGGATCAAATATATAAATTCACTCTACCAGCCTGTTTTCCGTAAAAGAACTATACTTGACTTCGATGAAGTGCCTCGAGAGATATAAATCAATAGGAATCTTCTCCGCAACCTCCAGAGATGAACACACAATGCATCGCTATATAACTTCCTCGTGGGTTCTACATTCAAAACGTTCTTAGCATTGGACTATAGGTTGAGGATATATTTACCTAGAAACATGTACCAGTATACAGTAGATCGTCCTTCAGGGTTCTTTCGTCCTTTAGAGTCCATAGTCTTCCCCATATGTTGTTTCGAATTCACTCATCACTTGGGATACTGGATGTTGACAAAGCTCATATTAATAGCCCGCAGGCTGCATATTGACTGTAAAAAGGAACGCATTCTATAGCAGGACTTGACTCTATAAGTCTATAACAATACATGAATATAGCTGCATTATGCTCTTAAACGAAAATTCTCCAACGTCACGCCAATCCAGGCCATCCCCTTTTCAAGTAATCGTAGACCATTGAGTATTGTTCCATGCTCTACGCAATAGCGAGAGCAAGCGCCATTGCTGCACCCCCCGCAGCGAAGAGGGAGTGGCCTGTGGGGAGACCCATAGCAGCATTCTCAGTGTGCGACGCACTCGCACTCGCGCTGGTAGATGTAGCATTTGCAGATCCGCTAATACTAGCTTTAGCAGAAGCAGAGGCCGAAGCCAAGGGAGTCACAGAGGCAGCCGTTCCTGTGATGGTGAATGCAGCTGAGGTAACAGGGACTACCGACGACTCGACAGATTCCATGGTCGATGTTCCATTTGTTGTCGTCCATGTTACATAGCCGGTAGCGCTCTTATCGCCCATATCGTATCGCTCGACAGTTTCGCTGGAAGGTTTCGGCATGTTTAGACGTTTTTCACCCCGGCTCAGTATGTCAAGGATAATGTGTACTTACCCTTCATATGCCACGTAAAAGGTCTTTGGGCCGGAAACAATGGTCATCTCGCAGTTCACCAGGCCATTACTGAAGCCATCGGTAGCAGTGCTCGTACTGGCGGTGGTGGTAGCGGTAGCGCTTGCGGTACAGTTGGGTAGGAGCGACGTCGTAGCACCATTCTGTGTTTTTTGTTTGTTAGTATGTACCTGATCGAGGTATAGCTTTACATATGAGAGGCTGCGGGGAATCGTACAATGCCAGCAATCTTGAACCTGAGGGACGAAAGAACACTCATCCCATTGTCCTCGCTATCATTAGAACCGGGCACGGCCAATGTGACAACGTTGTCAGCAGCCACGGCCGTAGCTGCGACCAAGAGGGCAAGAGAGGAAAGTGTGAAGCGCATTCTGAATATGGGGAAGGTAATGTATATTGACTTGTAGAAACAATTGACGAGATGAGATCGTAGAGTGGTTGATTGAGAAGTCTGGAGGAAGACTGAGATATATATACAAGTTACTCGGCGGGTTTCCGCTCGGCAGTGTCGGGTTACTCACTGTTCCCCACCGTGGCTGAGCTGTCGAAAGTTGTGCAGTCGTGAAATTACTATCCCCACTAGGATTGAGTGGTGCATCACCAACCGAGCCACGTTAATGTCTGGTGTTGAGGCTCTTTTTCGGCCCCCAACAGCCATCAAGTATTTTGATCGCACTAAAGAAACATGTAAACGAAGTGGCCAATGGGAATGCCAGGTTAGATTGAATAGGAACGGCTAAGCCATCGGGTAATCCCGCACTCAGCCTTGCCAGGAAATAATATTAGCAATGGATGGTGCCTGAACTTATTCCACAGCTCGGACGTGGCCGACGTTTCCACCGCCCCCAACTGACTACAATCGACTATACTACTAACAGTAATAAGTGACCTATACTAACCTCACTGCTAGAATCGCACTAATCCCTGTACTAACCCAGATAGGAAAGTCGACAGGAAAGTTCATGATTGGCTCCAGACGATATGTCACTGCGTTAGTGGTGCAGAGACGGCTGTGCTGTGGAACGGGCTTCAGATCACAAGGACATGGCTATTCAGCTCGAATCGTTCCATTATGGCATACGTGAAGAAGATCAGGAGTTATACACAACATTCTGTACATTTTCATACGTCCTTCGCCGTGAGCAAATCAATGATTGGCTGGTTGCCCAATCCTTTAGCGCGATCTAAGGCGGTCTTCCCTTCCTCATCAACTATCTTCACATCAGCCCCTTGATCCAGTAGCAACCGGACAATTTCCTCTAATTCACAAACCACAGCTAGGTGCAATGCCGTGGTACCTCTCATTGGCATGAAGGAGGAAGACGAGGTCAATTGGTTATTTGAATCTTCTCCCAATCGAATAGCAGCTTTAACCAGCACCTGGCAGATCTCGTCAATGTTTTGGTAGGTATCCCGATTATACCGATACCTGAACAGAGCCGCGTGGAGTGCCGTCATCCCATTGCGCCCCTTGGTGGAGACCTTCGCACCATAGCGGAGGAGTAACTCTATCCCGGGTACCGACCCGGCAGCAGCAAACTGATGCAGTGGCAGTGTCTGAAGAGGCCAAGGGGCTCCACCAACAAACTCCGGAATGGTAACATAAGTGCAGTTGATATCTCCGCCTGCATTTCGATACGCGTGGAAAATCCGCTCTACTGTCTTCCAGCTCAGTTTGGTCGAGCTAGCAGCACACCCCACGGCAGATCGTTCCACAGCGTCATGAGGTAAGGGGTTTGCACCCAAATCTAGAAGCATCGTGACTATCTCTTCGTTGCCACTTGCCGTGGCCAGTGTCAATGCCGATACACCGTGTATATCCCACCCGGAAGGGTCAGCCCCATTTGCAAGTAGAATGCGGACGGATTCAGCATCTCCTTTCGAGATTGCACGGTGCAGGATGAGGACATTATCCGCAGGGGAGAATATATCTCCGATGTTACCGACCCTGTCCCGAATAATGTCGACGACTCTGCGGACAACATTTGCGGAACAGAATCCAGCGGCTATGCTGAGGATGATTAAACCGGTTCCCATGCGCCATTCAGTGACATTGGCGCCTTGGCCGATCAGCCAGAGGGCCATTTCTTCCTGACTGGACTGCACGGCGCTGGCGAGAGGGCTGTATCCATTATGGCATCGGTCAATGTCCACCCCCTTGGAGATGAGTATCTGGACTACATCGATATTCCTCCCTGAGCAGCGAGATGCAGGAGGCTCGATCTAGGAGTTCCACATCGTGATAACACGCCCTGGGATTGCGACTGAAGATAATTTACTATGACTTCCGAGTGCCAGCGCGGGACACATTTGGTCCAATGGAGAGATGGCATTTCAGCCTCTGAAGTATCCGAAATACTGCGAAAATCATCCAATTCAGAATCCGAGTTGTCCTCTGCTTCGATGGGCAGAGTTTCATGGACCACTTTGTTGTACAGACATGGCGTCAGCAGTCGTGCGATCCCCCTTTGGGTCCGACGCAACGCCGCAAGACTGGCATCGGGGAGAAAGTCGGCCACATACAGAATGAGCTCCCGTGGGAGTGAGCAGAGCATTGTACGACGCTTCTTGGCATGCTATGCGTCAAGATGAAAAGGGTAAGTGAAGTGGTCCGAAGACCGAAGTCTAGTTTCTCAGTGCGTGTTAGCTTGGAAAAAATGCGGACTTATACTCATCCGATATACTGTCCTTACAGGACACCCATGATAAACCTCCGCATGCGCTACATCTATGGCGTTGGGGTTATCCTCAACAGCATTCAGGGTCATGAATCGCTAGTTCTAACGACTCGTGGCCATGGAGCAGATGCACGACATGCCTGAGACGCCACAGTCACCTGATCATATCAACGGTGGAGTATATCTAGTGTCGACTATACTAGTCGGTAGAATACGGCTATCATGAATACGGTTAACAGACAGCCTGTCTATCCAGAGTAGAGTTGTTAACGGGTCGGGTTCGGGTCAGAGATCTAGAATTAGTGCGGCGTACGGAGGCCTATAGCGGGCACTCCGCAGTCGGGTCGATCTATATCCACATCAAAACCCGACCCGTTAACAACTCTAGTTACTCTGTACTTTAAAAATAGTTAGCGATAGGTAAATTTTCTACTATTTATCTCCCATTCCTTTATTTTCTTAACAGGTCGTATTTGGGCCTTATAAAAGAATAAAGAATATTGTCAATTAGTAGTTATAACTGACAATATACATTTCCTCCTAAGACCGAGTAATCCTTTACCCGCCGCCCCTTCTTCTACTGGTAAATGGAAATATATAGACTGTTGGTCTCAAACGGCTGGCCCGCAAACCCCGAGCAAAGGGCGCCAAGTACACGGACTGAATTGCTTATTCCCATTGAGAACCAATCATCAAGGTGTGTATACTGTATATATGGTCTTGCCTCTGACAGACTGACCGGCGCGAAGTTTGTCCACCAGAATCCTGTCGAGGGTGTTGCATGGGAGCACATTGCAGGTATCCGTACTTGACGAGATACAAAGGGGTTGGTGACCCTTATGCTGTGGACACTTGGAAATGCTGACTGCTTCCAGCGTGGTAAAAAGGAGCCATCGAGTGGCGATATCCACGAATGGCTGCAGTATATGTGTTGTTGTGACCGGCCGAATGAAGAGCCTCAGCTTTATCCAGGAATAGGGCAAGACCCTGCGACTATTGTTGTGAACAAGGTGTAGTTTCTGGGTTCGTTCAAGCCATGCGAATATGACTTTTGAATTAGGTAAATCACGGATATATAAATTACTAATTCACAATTTCTCTCGATGGACAATATATCCAACCCCCCACGGTCGAGGCTCATCACGGCCGATTTCCTCCCTGTCCGTCCAACTCATGCACCTCAGCCACATTGCTGTCTAACTCCGGTATCGGCTCTGGTTTTCCTGCTCCCTGCACACCGAGCCCGTAGCTCTGGCCCGGCGCCCATTTCTGCTGCGACATATCCTCGCTCCCGGTACTATTGGAGTAGAGTTCTGAAATTGGCCGTCCGCCTTCTGAGGGTAGTCCGGGAGAGGGCAGGCTGATGCCTGCTGAGGAAGTTGACATGTATTTCGGGTCCTTTCCTGTCCCGATTGTCGTGCCAGCGGGGCTGGAGAATTCGGAGCCTGACCAAACGCAATACATATCAGCCCATGGACTTGGAGAGATCCCATCCGGAAGGAGACTAGTACATACCATGGTACGGCGATACCGGGGATTGATACGTCATCTGATGCTCGCCCTCGACCACAGACGGCGTGTGCCGGTGTGCAGTCATCGCAGCAGCCTTCTTGTTCCTTCTCCGCATGAAGAACCACACGAGCGCGCCGACACTCACCAGCGCCGCAACAACCCCAACCACGATTCCCGCGATCGCGCCGCCGGATAACCCACCCCCTCCGCCGCTACCCTTATTATCGTCATCGCCTGTGCCCTCGTCCTGGAACAGGGCGAATTGACCCCGACGGGACGAGCTCCACGCAGCGGCAAGTAAATCATCGGCCGGACAACCCGTCTTTGAACAAGCAGGGCTCGAGCAGCAGCCGAGGAAGGGTGGGTCCGTGGTGTTGCAGGTATACCAGTGCGCGTTGGCGGAGCCGATGCACAAGTTGGGCAGGATCTCGTCGAAGATGGAGGTGTCAAAGGAGGCGGGATAGAGGTTGGGGCATGGCGTGGTGCTGTTTGCGTCGACGTTTGTGCATGGGTCCGAGGAGCAGCAGCCGACGAAGTGCGGCGCGTCCGGGCACACGTACCAGGTGCCGCCGGACGGGCAGGTGAAGTGATTCGAACTCGAGTTCGACATTATGATTACAGTTGCATTCTGTCTTGATAAAGACTATTGCCTGCGAGAAAAAAAAGAACGTTTGGAACAAGAAAATGGAAGAGACCTGAAAACTGTGGGACAGGAGCGTTCCACCGAGTCAGGACTCTTGCATTTCGAAGAAACCTCAGCAGGCTCAACCCCGTGGGGAGTTCGTAATATTAGGTTGATCGTTGCCAGGTCGATCTGACGAGGCTGAGAGCTTGGCCGGGGTTTGCGACACGAACTGGTGTTGGTCCTACTTCGGAGAGCTGCAGGCCTGGCGTCAGCTAGCGAATTTTGCGCTTCTTTGATTGGCGGGTCCAGTGAAGGATTCTAGGGAAAGAGATCAAGCGTCCAACAGCGCACTGCTGGACTGCTAGATGCGTTGTTAGCGCAGAGACAGGCTTGGGGGCCGAATCTCCTGCTGTTACGGCTGATGGGAGAAAGGGAATTGAGGGCAGGACCAGCCAGCACCCATCGCTCATATATAGACATAAATTCAGTCCCAACCCGCATAACAACTTACTATAGTATTCCCCTGCTGGGATTGTGTTTCAACATTCAAAACCGATATGAAACACCGTTAATTCGGCCAGGTCTGTATTTCTAAGTTTGATAAGTGAAAGCTGACTTGGTGAACGTGCCTCTTATTCGCTGGTGGCCATCCAGTGCATCCACGTCACAGGACCGCCCCACCGACCCTCTCACCTGAGCTAGAGTCGAATATAGTCAGAATGTATGAGGGAAAGATGTTCCCCAGTTGTCTATCCGAAGAAGGCGTTGCGTGGCTGAAGGTGTTTGGAAGTAGCAGCCAGGAAGCCTTCTACATACAGGGTTAGTCCGGGAGTAAAAAGGTGCGGTGGGCAGAGCCAATCATCAGCCCGGAGGCCGTCGTTTGTTCAATGGGCGCATAAGACCAGCAAAGCCAACGCTGACGATTAGACCCACAGGGGTTGCCTCGTCGTCGGGAAGCCACCGTCTAAACCTCCAGCGAGGCTATCTAAAGCGCCTCAACGGAGTAAATGCCTTCTAGTCTGGTTTTCCCCTCCCCCTTTTATGGCTCGTCGTGACAACATTGACTCCATTGACATCACTAAAAACGCCTTTGGCGCTTGGTTCCATCACCGATACGAATTGTTCAACCCACGCTGTCTCGTTATGGATGCACCTGGAGCTTCGACATGCTCAGTAGAGCAAATCTCCTCCGAACAGACGCTTTTCGGATCCTACATCTTTACATTTTCCTCGTCAATGCATGCAGGATTACATGAATTTCCTTGGTACCTGGTTGGGCCTTTCCTTGACTGCGCTTCATATGATATTTGTCATCGGCATATGCCCGTTGATATATGATTAAAGGGGGAAGTATTCGAAAATGGAGAAAAAAAACTAGCTCTATATGATTATGGGATTGCCGGTGGTATAAGCGTGGGATCTCTTGGATATACGATTCTTGGTACTTTAACATTGGTTGACGCAATCTGGGCATTCAAAAACGGCCGTCAGGGCCGTGTCGCATTTTACTGGGACTGCAACGTGTTGAATGTTAATGTGAGCCCATGGAGGTACGACTTAGATGTGGATTAGGATCCTGCAGTACGACTGGCCAAAATGTGGTTTAATTCATGATGTCCCAGGACAAAGGCTACGATGGCTGTGATGACTCGATCGCCCTTGACCTCGACCACTTGGTCGTTTGGTGCTTCCGTCCTCTGCATAGACCTCGATTGATTGCGTGTGGGGTTGCTTGTTGCAGATCTTCTGGTGCTTTCCCGGACCAATCCTTTGCGTCTCTTTATGGCATGTCCATATAGGCCTTGCCTTTCTTGCTTTTCGTCCTCTATCTTCGTCTTCATGTTCTCTCTAGATAGACCAATTAACTCAGACTTCCCTCTCGCTTCCTTACACTGGTGTCGGTGACACTATTGGGTTATCAAGCCGGCTCGTTTTTCTTGGTAATCTAGGTAGTAGTACTAACTACCCCAGGTCCTTCTTGCTAGCAGGATAGCTTTACTGTTTATAGCCTACCCCTACTCCTACACTTAGTCCATGTTTTCATGCTTAACCAAGAAGATAAAGAACGCTACGATCCTATGTTCACTATATCTATTACTATAGAGGTCGATTAACGTAACTATATTTCTAGTACTTCTGCCCGGTTTCCTTCAGGAGATGCTGAATAGTACCCGAACATGGGCAAGAGATCTAAGGAGAATCCTGGCTAAGCTCACCGGGGCCTCGACAACGACCGCCTCTTCCAAGCTTAATACGACCACGTCCCCGGGCCGGACTATTAGCGCTATAAGACGGCTGATGAGGTTCAACGCGATCTTCGAAACGCTACGGGATTATCACATCCGGCGAAACTCTTGTCACAGACGTCGCTGCGCGCGATCGGATTGTTGCTGATATTGGCGAGGATTATCTCTCCATCCCATACCGGAAAGGCCTTGCCCTGGGATGCACAGAACTACATTTGTACCGTAGTAGATGACGCTATGGGGCTGACAGAACCTAAATCCTGAGTGAGAACCGTGGAAGAAAGGGGGAATGCTTATGTTTGATGTTACGTTCAGCTGCATATCTTTCCTCGGCACGGAGATACTGAACATAGGTGAACAAACATGAAGGTGAGCATAATTACTGTATTTCTCAGTTCTCCGATCTAGCCCAATCGTGCGAAATGGTGCTGATGTAGTGCTCGTAAAATATGGATGGAGTAGGTTGAAAGGATCTCTGGACGAGATCTGGGGGCTCACAAGGTACTGTGGCAGAGTGTGAAAATATCGTGCTGATCCCTGTGTCAATTTGCTACGTATTTTTCTGCCGCTTTTAGGGATCCAATAAAATTGAAGGAATTCAGCTTCATAGAAATCATCTATCTAGAATAAAAAGCGCCGTAGTATATCAAGTATTCCATAGGGCCCCCGTTTGCCTGAATGACTGTCTTAATTTAGTAAGGCATCTCCTATATTAAAAGCTAAAGGCGCTATTTAGGAATAGAGTGGGTTCGGGTTTGGGGCGGGGGCGGGTTCTAGCGTTGATATAAAACGATCTGATCTTCCCTCTCGGTCAGATCCGGTGTAATGCCCTCAAACAAGACTCCTCAACGCTGGGCAGTTTTTCTAGGCAAGTGGCAATGGGGTCCAATGGTAGAAAGGTATCTTAGTCAACCACTATCTACACTTCAATCAAGTCAGTTACAGTAGGAGGACACTTAGGACATAGGTGCGTTAGTCGCATGGGAACGGACAAGCCGCTCCTAACTAGGGCTTAGGACCCCGACATGGTTGCGGATCCTCAATCACTGGAACTCGATATCCGCCTTCTCGGACCCCAGTCTTTTTCCTTGATAAATAACTGCGAATTCGTTAGAAGCTCCGGAAGGCACCATCTCGATGTCGTACACCCATTTCTTCAGATGTTGACCATTCTTCCCCATGTAATCTTCGAGGGAGTTGAAGGAAACGTGGCGTCGGTTGATACGTATTTTGCATAGTTCCTTGACACTCGAATTGCGCCTAGATGGCGGTTTATCATCATCGCACTGGAGAATGGTCTCCGTGAGGGAGTCCGTAAACTCAGTCTTATCTGCGTAGGTACGGTAAAACTCGTGTCGGACGGGCTCCGCCTTGAAAACATCGTCTCCCTGCACTGAACGTCAATATGGACCGTGGTAAGATCGCATCGACGACAAACCTTTCGCAAATACCACATCATCTGGTTGCTAGCCCTCCAGACGCCTTCATCGCCATCCCAATTTCTATCCTTCTCAAGATGCCTAGATTCGTCAAAGAGAGGCGAGTATGCGACGCCTAGGCTTTGTCGTGCAATTGTTGATACGACGCTCAGAACCGGGGTGCCGGTCATAGCCGCACTGGGCCCGTCTAGGAACCCCTTCACTATGGCTCCACGACAGATGGCCGTGCGCCTGATGGACATGTCGATTGAATCAGCATACTACTCGGAGAGGAAAGGGAAGATTGAAGAAGCGTACGGTCTGATACCGGTGGATTGGATGATGTCAATCCCGTCTCGCTCGTACCTCTCCGATAAATGTTCGTAGAGGTAGGGGCTGGAGCCAAGCCCGCCGACCAGGATGATATTCTGGTGATCATGAGCATCGATCCAAACTGTGGCCCATAACTACGCACCTTGACCGGTAAGCTTTTACTCCGGGACTTGGCAATCTGCTCGTTGAGGAGGCCCTCGATGTCGGCGAAAATGGGGGTGAACGCCTTTTGGATATCCGAGCTGGAGGGATCAGCCATTACGTCCACCAATCCGGACACGGTACGCACCTGGAGAAGTGAATTCGCCCATTCGTGATGAATGGTTTCCGAGAATGGTCGTTTAGGTCGGAGCCCTGGAAGGCTTCGGCCGGAATAGCAACAGGAAACTCTTCACCGGTGTTCTTCGGCTTGAATTTGGCCTTGATGCCATATTCCCACTGTTCTTTCAAGATGTGTTTGATACCAGTCTGGCTGAGCTTGTTCCACTGCCTGCCCAGGCGGTCTCTACAGATGGCCTCGAAGGCCTCGTCGATAAAGATGCCACCACAGAGACCCCCTTAGCCCCAGTATGTTAGCGATCCGTTGTTAGAGGCAGGAATCAATGCAGCGAGGAGTCCGCCACTTACCCGTTCCGATTACGGCTTCGTGTATTTCGATCGGATCCAAGTCTCCAACCCGATAGGTGATGAGATCCTGCCGCGGGGCATCTTCCATCAGCATGTCCTGTTCAAGTCCACGCCCCATCGACTCCCACTACGGCCCACTTACCACCGTGCCGCCTCCCGCATCGCAAATGACATAGACGTCACCGCTCTCGATATCTCGCTCCCGCTCACAGAGGGTTGCCAGAGCCGCTGCCTCGGGTTCCGGCGCAAAGGAAAGGACGGTGGGACCCGCTGGACGGTCTTGGAGGATTCCAGCCCGTCTTGCTGCCTCTTCCATGCCCTGGCGCGCATAGTCTTTCCAGATCGCCGGCACTGTGATGACCACCTGGAAGGTGAGGGCCGCGATGACGGACTTGCTACGTGCCTTGTGGATGGTGTCTAGGGTATGCTGCCACAACGCCCGGAGGTAATCCGCAATTAAGTCAATCGCCGACTTGCCCGTCTCTCGGATCATCTTGCGGCCACGCAGAATAAATTCCGACTGACGCAGCTCCTCCGCCATGTCTTCCTCGCGCAGAAGCAGCAACTTGAACCACCGCACGGGGTCCGCATCGCTTGGGATATCGTATCCCCACATCACCTTCCCATCCTCGTAGAACAGCTCGGTGGGCGCTTTCCCTTCTTCCCTCCCGTGATTAGGCCAGCTGGTGATCAGATTAATTTCATCTCTCTCGAAATCATCCACTGTCGCCCATGCTGCGCCGGAGTACCTACACGACCATTAGCATGAATCGATCCGGGGCCAATCCGGTGCCGGCACGAACGTCGTTCCAAAATCAATCCCAATAACAAGGAAATCATCCAGATCGTATTTCTTCTTCTTCTTGATCTTGCTCACCAGCGCTTTCATGCCCCATCGTTCGTTGCGGACCTCCGAGGTTTTCCGCAGAAAGCCGCTCTCGCTTTCAGCGATCGATGAGGTCTTCCAGGTCGGCATGGCATAGGTGTGAGGCTTGGAATGGAGCTTAAGAGAATCGCTGTCGGGGCAAAAAAAGGAACAAAACCACCAAGTATAAGACAGAATATGAAGCACCTTTGGGCGTGGCCCGGATACCCATTTAATTCCGGTTTTAGAACCATCCGCATCTTCCGTACGAAATACTTCGACCTGAATTTGGATCTGACCGCAGCACACTTGCAGGTTCGCCGCTCGCATATACACGCTCTTACTGCATGGGGCGCAGCGATGCCTTGGGACTCATTGCCTGGGGTTGGATGCCCTGGAACATTTGGGTGTGCTTAGACGTGGCGTGAGTCCGGGGCTGAAAAGACCTCTCCTAATTGGACACCGGACTCCAAGCTATCGATTCAACATGCAGTGAAAGTACGACTAGACCAAAAATGCTCCATGGGCAGTCCTGGTCTATACAGCCATTTCCATACCTGATACGAGCTACGTGTTCTCGCTCCACCCCTCTTTTCGTTGCACGGCGGCCTGCCTTCCATTTCTGCGGGTACGGCGCTTGCTACTACTACCCAGGCCATGTCCCATCCCGTCGCTCCTTCGCTGAGAGGCTTAGCCTTCACTCCCCATCACTGTTATCGCTCAGCCAAGTCAGAAACATGTCCACTGCCATTCCCCCACAGGACCCTTTGCGTGGTAAAACCACTTTGATGGGTTCTCCAGCAGACACGGCGCCTCCTGGCAGAGGGAAGAACGATGAAGTGTATTCATCTGCCTTGGATGCTGTCTCCATCCAGACTTCACGGCCCTCGACCGCTGTTCCAGCCGATGTTCTCGCTACGAGTCTGGCCCAGGCAAAACATGATCTTGAGGAAGAGAGACAGCAACATCAGCAGACCAAGATGGATCTGAGACAGAAAGAGCAGGAGGCACGCGAGTTGCGCAAGTCTTGGCTAGAGACTGCGAATGAATTGAACCGGTATCTACGCCAGGGCCACGGCTACAACCAGATGACGGATGATGACTTGCTCCAACACGTAGCGCAATTACGGTTCACCATAACCGGATTCGCCGCTCAGCACTTTAGTCACCCCCAGCTTCGCGACCGAAAGATGACTGCCGAGTATGACTTTTTCCAACAGTACTTAGGCATATCCAAGACGGATTTTGAGGCGTATATACACTCGGTGACCCTGCGTTCCAGTCTGGTTCGGGCCTTGCTGTGGGCTTTTCTCCTGAGGAAAGTATTTGACCAGTTTCGTTGGGCCACGCTGGAGGCAGGGGCTCGTATGTACAACTTGTACCGAATTCTTGGTCCGCACCGTGCTCCCTGAACCTGTTGAAGATGAAGCTAACGTACACACTCCAGATCCGCTCAATGATCAGGCCAAGGACGTCGTTCCTGACGCACGTCGCAGGTGTAGTATGTGGCGAGCGAACACGAGTAATTTGGTGCTCGACAGCATGATATTTGAAGGAGATAAGGCCTACGATGATCGGCAACAATTTGTGACAATGAATGTGAAAGTTCTGAGCAAATATCTGGCGTCGTTATCGCTATCCCCAAAGGACGTTATTGAGGCCAGATTGCAAGATCTCTTCACCCAAAGTCTGGAGTTGGATCAGGAGCTGAACCGGCAGGTTGCCAGCATCACCTGGAACCGTGATGTTCGTTTACCATGCCCATTTGATCCGGACCATATGGCGATGGAAGCTGCTGAATCCCACCAGACGGATGAGGAGCTGACTGTGAGGCTGGTGCTTGCCCCAGGTCTCTCCAGGCGTGGTCGGGCATCAGGGGACCGGTTCGATGAGATCGTCCAATTGCTGAAGATGGAGGTCTCCTGCGAGCTTGCGGTGTATAATGAACCCAGTCGCCGATCCCGGCCGGCCACAAGAATTGGGCGACTGGTGTCAGATATGGGCTGGGGTAATGACAACTAGGAATGGGGGTTGGGTTGGCTCCACTGGTATGAATGCGCGATGAATGATGTCTACTTGGGGCCACCCACTCCATCTGTATGTAATGACCCCATAATCCTATGTATAGGAATCCAACTTTCCTTGACCATGGCCGTATGAGTTTGACTCCAAGAAGTCACGAACTTAGTAGATTTACCCACTTGCACATCCCTGAGCAGAATAGGTCGGTTTCCGCCCTCCCGTAAGATCGACGACCTCGTCACACCGCATCAGGTTGAAAATGGATGGGTTCTCAACCACCAGGCTCTCTCCCCGCAGGATTCACCCCCTAGTCTGATTGCGATATAAACCCCACCCGGCACCAATAGCTCCTACACTCGTGGACCAAGCGGAACCTGACCCCGAAACTCCTACCAAGCCACCACCGCGACCAGTCATCTTTCCTCCTCACCTTATCCAACCAGCCCCGACACCCACCCATCGCCCCCCAATACCAACAACGTACGGATTGCTATTTTGGCCTAGTTGGGTAAACCAACCTTTCACTGCGAGGGGTCAGGGTAAATGACATCAACCAACCAATCCACCTGGAGCCGGTCCGCCGTGCAAGATCTCTTCCAGTGTGCTCGTGGCCGTATCCCAGAGCCACACAGTCTCATCCTGAGAGCCGGACACCTGCAGCCGGCTGTCAAGTGGGAAGGCTACCGAGTTAACCTAGCTGGAATGGCCCTCGAGCGTCTGACCGGAATCCTTTTCGCCGTCATTGGGACCACGTTCCCTGTCACCCTCATGTATGGGCAAAATCCTTGTAAGTCACAGACTCCGCATGCATTTCCAAGTCATGTACTTAGCTTCATCGAGCGATGCTCGACTTGCCTTGTGACCCCTTCATGCAATCCCTCGAGTAGTAGGCCGTGTGGAACTGGGGTTATATAGCACCGCCCCCTTCCCCCCCCCCAACAAAGCTAGGTGCTGGACTGTTTCCGATCATTATCCAAGCCCTTCTGCTGTGAAATCCTCCCGCCAAAAACGAATTAGCAAACATGTCGTCAAACCAATCTTCAAAGAAACATCCGCAGTGGATGATGCCGTTAACAAGTCCAGACAAGAAGTCTGACCCTTCTTTCGGTGGTGCTGCACTGGGTGCTGCACTGTATTCTGCAAACCATGAGGTATTTCGCCCACACATATCGATCGTGTTAGGAATTGCTGACAGTGCCGCTGTATAGCGAAAGAAAGCGTGGGGCGAATACGTGGCAAATGGTGGCGTCAAGCGAGCTCAACAGCACCGGCAAGATATGCAATCGCCGCTAGTCCAGGCTTCTGGAAAGGAGGCATGGAATGCGGACCCGGCAAGTGGTACTACGAAGTGAGCTCAACAGGAGCGGCGCGAGATGCAACCGCCGCTAGTTCATGCTTCTGGGAAGATGGAATGATTACGTGGCAAGTGATTGGGAGGAGCGAGATTGACAGGAGCGAGATCGAGGTGCTGCCGGTGTACGAAGCATACTATCAGAATGCCAAGTAAACCACCAATTAAGCAACAATACAAAGTCTTATCGCTGGCAGAACATGAGTGTATCTGGACTTTCTCCTGGAGTAGCCGCATCTGGAGTATCATAGAGACATTTCGATTCCCTGGGCTTAGCCCTCCTGCATCTATGATACTATATGTAATTGCATAGTGCTCGCTGGTACATATCCTATGCCTCCTGCAGCTTCCCCTGATCGGAGTAGAGAAGACCATGGTTGTTGACTGTATCGAGAGTGTCCGTATGATCTGGGACCGAGGGCTTTCTCAGGCTCTGCCTACTATGATAGCCTCTTCGGAAATGGACCGTTTCAGACTTTTTGTCCGTGCACCCCATATTGAACAGTCCGGTAAACCACAGCAACCTGTCCTGCCATTACAGTCCACTTCAATTGTCTTCCCTCGCTGGATACACGCGACGCGTCGCGTTGCCAGGAAGTAGTAGGACATATGCAGAGGTCCCAGGACTTCTTTTACTCTCCTGCTCAATCAACTTCTGTCATTCCAGCTCTTTGTTGGAACTCTCATCTTTCAATTTCGCATTTCGCTCCCTTTACCTATTCAGTTTTCTCCCGGGCATCGCCCTCGCTCCCCTTGTATCTGCGTTCTCACTCCTTCGGAACTATCTTTGGAGCTGTTAATCTCCTATCGCTATGGCTCTATATAAGTCTACTACCCATTCAAGAGACCATACGCAGTACTTGTGCATCACGACTGTCACTCAACCAGTTCTTCATGCATTACTATACTAAAGATCTAGTCACATAGGACCATAATGGACTCCAAGTCGCATATGGTGGCTATCGAACAAGCAGATATCCGGCACCGATAGTGCTGACCAGAGTCCACAGGGAAAGTCTAAATTCATGTCGTCCCCCAGACTCCGCAGTGGCTGTCGCACTCTTACCACCGGATTCTGATTTTGTCGGTACAGCCTTGTTTGTGGCCGCAGCTGTGACAGGGTGCGGAATGTCGTGGATCGTCCAGGTGAACGTGTTTCCGCTCACTGGCGTCGAAATCACACCACCAGTATTATACAGTGTTTCCGTCCCATTCGCGGGAAGCTGCCCGGGGCCGTGGAACCTTGTTAGGTTGCTAAAGCCCAGGTCCGCTATGCAAGTGTCATTATCAAGATATGTCCCGCACTTGTCCCAGTCCGTATTCTCCAAGAGAGCCTTATACACGACGTCAGCCCCTAGCAAGGCAGGAATTGTATTTGGGCATATGTCCCATATCCTTAATCAGAAAGATTAGCAATGGGAGACAACGGCTCAATATGGTTACCGCACGTACGAAGAGATATAAGAACTTTGGCCGCAACACCCGCATGTGCTCCCATAGACCATTGTCTGCTCATAAGGCCAATCTGGCTTCATGTCGTCGTAACACTTTTGCATCGCATTTTCCGCCACCCTTTGTACCTTAGCGACTTTCCCGAGATTACAAGAGCAGCCACCGGGGGCATTATCAGGAGGTGGGAAGAAAGGGACGGATTCGATATCGGTGTTCACGCAGGAATCAAGCAAGTCGTAGGCAGTATTTTGGTATTCGCAAGAATATACCTGGTAATCCCCCGTGTTAAGAAATGGATTGCATTGTTTGTTGTGATGAGAACAGTTTGCGTACCTGATTCCAACAACTCGTTGCGGCACATTGTATATATTCGATGTTCTTTACACAATCACAGACATTGATACAGTCTATTCCCAAGTTGGGACACTTCGATTGCACGCATTCAGGGTTCCCACCGCAAGATTCCACGCATCCCTTGCTTCCACCAGCGCAATTGTTGCTGACACAGTTGGCAAATCTCTGATCCGCATCTTCGTAACATGATTCGAATCCCGATGAGTCAACACAGTCCGACGACTGGAAATACCCGACTTCCTTGGCAACGGCTGTGGTCGTAATGGCGACTAACGAAATCGTAAGAGTAGTCAATGTCTTCATCGTGAGGATGTGTAAAGGCGTATGTGTGCGTACAATGTTGGACCTAGGGGATTCGGCGGCTAATAAACCCCATTTTATGAAGCTGTATAAAGACAGGGTCGGATACAGCCGCAAGGCTCATTCAGGTTTCACAAATGGGGATGCATTAGCCCTTCGAACTAATCCCATACCAAGCCACCCGAGTGCCTTGGCATTCATTCCCGGGCCAATCTGGAGATACCGGTCGTCTGAGTTCTCCAGATCGGGATAGGCAATCTCAAGGTCCGAAAGGGCCCACCCAACCGGAAGCTGTTGCTTAGACAGAGGTGGTTAGCGTTACATCGGATCAAGGGATGTTGCTTGAATCATGCGTGGCGTAGTCCGAATGATATTGTCCCACTTCAGGGTTCATCCCGCGAAGAATACGAGATTTATTTGCGCCTCATCTGCCAACATTTCGGCCTAACTCGAATTCTAGATTTGCTTCTCAGAGCAGCCTATCAACGCTGTCTCCTTTATTCCGGTGTATGCCTCGCCTCCATATTCTATCATCAAACTGGCCTTGCTTCCAAACAATAAGCTAGTCAGATCATCCGAGGATCAGCTTCCACATAGCAGCTATCGATAAGGAAAGGCTCTTCTTGGCACTCCGTTTCTGCCAGTATTCGGCGTCCCCATCAACCCAATTTTCTGGAACTAGGCGCCGCAATGCGGAGGTACATTTCCTCCAGAGCTTCGTGCAACCCTAGCCCGAGTAAATCCCGTTGATGCCTACGTCGACTTACACAAAGGTATACAGATTTGACGCTTCAGGCTTTACACAGATTTATGACACCGTGATCACGGTTGAGGGCACTAGCTGAAACCGGGCGTCACTGTTGTCAAATCGACGCTCGCAGCAAACAAACAGTATCGTGTTCCACTTAGCTGATAATAGCCTTCACTTTGATGGGGCTTTTATCCGGTGTTCATGCCATTCATTCCTCCGAGTGGCAATCCAACTTGTCAGGATTGTTTGGTGTCCTTCGTACGCCGGCCATGGTATCACGAAAGCACATATCTCTCCACAATCGCAGCTGTGTCTTTCTTCCATAGATATGTACCAGTCTCAAAGGAGATCACAACCAACATGAAGACATGAAGGAGCAAACCTTCTGGCGACGGCTGATACAACTAAAGGCAATAAAGACTGGTCTTCAACGCCATGCGACAGCTCATGCCATATATTTCGGCCAGTTCCTTCCTCGCGCAATTCGATTGGTACCACGATATTGGATAGAGCTCGATGCTTATACTGCGCCGCACGTTAATTGAATGACGGATTAACGCCAGCTCCCTCTCCCTGGTGATGAAAAATCTCGACTAGGCTGGCTTACATTGTCTATATTACATGACTCCATCGCTACGGTGTATAGCCCATCAATGATCACTATTATCCTGCTCAGAATGATCGAGACATTCCATCAGTCTCATCACTTTGGACGTTTTTTTTTTAATATATCACGCTGAATGCGGTGTTACATGAACGCAAACGTTTAGCAATGACACAATAATTTGCTCTTCCGGGCTGATACCTCGCGACTTAGAATATGAGTCGATATATACTACTAACATGTGTTCTTGTATTGCTCCTCTAGCGGTGTGTGCGCGAGCGTCTTCTGGATAGCAGAGCAGTCCATTCGGCAGCTGAACATGTACCAATGAAAGTTACCTTTGTATACCATGTGAAAGGTTTAAAGGACATATTCATTATTCTAGCGAATATGTTGATAGAGTGCAGGCATATTTACTGATTACCCTTCAAAACACGTGTGGAGCCGTTCCCTAAAAAGTCCCCGCGGCCTCCGAATTGCCGATGCGCGTTTTTTGCGTTATTGTCCGGGTAGCGGCAACAACAATTTAAGAAACCCCAGGACCGCCCTGATGATAGAAATTTGCATTCTTAATCTTCTCCATGCTCCTCTGCAAGATGAATAAATTATCTGGTCGCATCTTATTACCGTGGAAGCCAATCCGCGTGTTCCGGCCGAACCCCCATTGCCACAAGTTCCTTTCGAGCTTCTCTCCCGCACAGGCGTGTAATTCCAGTCAGGACAAGGGCACTGTCGAATCTCAAAAAGGGAACTGTGGCTCGGCGACTGCCTCAATCACAGCGAACAAACAGTCATTATCAGCATGGCAACTCAGCTTTTGGAAATGCCGTCATACATGGAAACGCGCTGGGATAAACACGTTACGCTGCCTAGTCGGCTGTACGCTAGGTGACTTCTCCGCCCTGTGGATGCTCCAGACGTTCTATCCGGGGCTCGGGATGGGGACTATCATGGCCGCATCTAGTAAGTCTTTGATCCTCAACTCTTAAAAAGAGTGGAGAAGCGATTTTCATAAATGCTAACGGAAACAGTGGCGTCCGGAATCACCACGTCGATTATTCTTGAAACAGTCCTGCTCCGGCGTGGAGCTGACCAGCTCTCCTGGCCGGTGGCCCTTCGCACTGCTATGGGAATGAGTATGGTATCGATGGTCGCAATGGAGGCGGCAGAGAATACTGTAGACTATCACCTGACTGGCGGTGTTGTGGCTCTGGACGACCCCAGTTTCTGGATGGCAGCTGCTGTGTCAATGACGGCTGGGTATCTGGCTCCGTTGCCGTATAATTACCTACGGCTGAAGAAATATGGGAAGGCCTGTCATTGAGCGCACGATAGGATTTGAGAATTATAGAAGCAAGTTGTATGTACCATGTATAACTAGTAGCGATGAATCCATCATGTATTATTAAGTAAGCATTGCGGAAAGTCTCTGATATAGATATTTCTACGTTCTTTTATGTCCCAGATGCAAGATTTCTTAAGTTCATTGTTTGCTTGCCTTTGTCAGAATTACTTGCTTCCCTGCTTGATAACACTATACTAAAAGGAGCCGACGAGACTGGGAGAACGAAGAATGTCGAGCTGGTTGTTGTGTTACTCGTATATACATTACTCATATTTCTTGTATCTTCTACTGATTAGTTATATAGGATTGCTAAGTCTGGTTGGATTAGGGGCGGCAAACAAGACAATATCCTAACCTTGGAATGAATTAAATATCTCACCTTTTTATAAATATATAACAGCCACAGCCCTTGATAGTATATATCGGGAACGTTTTTCTCTGCTACATATTCAGTGGAATTAATAGATAGATATACAAGAAAGTAAACCAAAGATATATAAAGCCAAACAGCCAATCATAAAGCCAGTGACTCAACTTTTATCAAGCAACTAGAGAACTATTACAACTCTAAACACCAGCAAAGGTAACTATAGATGAGTATGATATAAGACGTTGGATACTTTAGTCGCAATGTCTGGCTACATGTCTAGAAATTCACGAGGTAGACATCGGTAAGCCATTTCAGAAGCTCGTATCAGGCCACCAAATACCAGAAGTGAAGCCACCATTGACCCCCCCAAAGTTAAATTTCTATCACTTTCAGCAAAAGTCGTATGATCTCTGATGTTAGACAATCTGGATATAACCAAACAACAACACCGCGGAAAAGCTCTCGCCATGGACATTAGTCTGCTGATATAAAAGTACTGTCACTGAGCGCTAGGATATAATTAACAACAATTGTCATAGCACACCGGAATACTATTTCCTGCGACAGACACTGTTAAAACCCAGGAACATATCATTTAATAGAATAAGCTTCTATGTTATAAAGCTTGCACGCATGAACTGCCAAATTTTGCCATTCCAGAGCTTATACTTTGGGGATGGTCTAGAATTGCTCGTGGAGCCAAACGAATTTCGTAACCTTCAAAGTTTATCTTATACGGTATTGGTGGTGCAGTAGCAAGGTGGAGGGTGGACATATCTGTAATTCTCGAACCTCAGTCTCCAAGCCTAATTAATCCATATTGGGTGCTACTCTGATTTATTGATGTTCTATGCGATCTAGATCGCTTCTTGGGGTAGAGCATTATGCCTTTACCCACGCCACCTCCTCATCTTTGATCGCGTATATACGCCAGCATGACTATGTCCATACGGAACGCACTCCTAGATATATACATATGATGGTAGTAAGGCTCGGAAATCTTTTGCGCAAATAGCACGCCTCGAATGTTAACCGTGACCCGACTGTCGCACTTCATACACGTTCACGGCCATGACCGGTGATACTATTCCTAAACTTGTGGTTCTCATTGACGCGGACAATGCTCGGTCCTCTGTCGTTGATCCCCTCCTCTCTGAGATCGCGAAATATGGTACAGCTCATGCAAAGCGAGCATATGGGGACTGGACTAGAACCAACCTACAGGGTTGGAAGGACCAGCTTCTAAAACAATCGATCCAACCCATCCAACAGTTTGCGTATACCCACGGCAAGAATGCAACGGACTCGGCTATGATTATAGACGCAATGGATCTTCTGTACTCCAGCCGGTACGATGGGTTTTGCCTTGTCTCGAGTGACAGTGATTTCACTCGGCTGGCTGCTCGTATCCGCGAGTCAGGGCTCATTGTATATGGATTCGGGGAGAGTCACACACCTAAGCCCTTCGTCGCTGCGTGTAGCAAATTTATCTACACAGAAAACCTCGTGCATTTCGATAAGCTTGTGCCGCACTCTGACAGAGTTGCCGTGCCTGAACATCATTCATCAGCTCTACAGGCTCACAAGGATGACCACTTAGCAACTCAATTGCGAACAACGGTAGAAGCAACCTCCGATGATGATGGCTGGGCAAGGCTCTCTCAAGTGGGCGGCCTGCTTACAGAAAAGTACCCTGATTTCGACTCTCGTACCTATGGATACTATAAGCTCAGTGATCTCATCGCCGCCTCGTCTTTGTTTGAAACCTCCCGCCGCTCGTTTCGAGAGGGCAAACCCGCGGAGATCATTGTACGCGATAAGCGTCGGAAGCCTAAGAGTCCTGCTAAATAGGTGAATCCAAATTGCCTCCCCCTCGTGGTGTTTTATTCGAACTATTAGCATGTGGAAGGAAGCTTTATGTTCCTTTTTCTTTTTTTTCTTTCTCTCTCTTTTAAACATAATTGTACCCACTAGCTATAGGCGCACCTGAAATCTCAGTCCATGTCGCACATGTTATCATTTGAAAAGAATAGGCGATAAATGGTTCTTCGATTCTAAGATGTACGTAAAATCATTTTCGAACTCAATTTGACGCACGAACATATAATTACTGTATTTGCCTGCCCCTTTCAAGACATTAGTCTAAAACTCTTCATTGAGCCACCAGCCAGGCAACATGAGGTTGATTAGAAGGGTCCAAAAAAAGAAAAAAAAAAAAAAAAAAAAAAAAAAAAAGAGGAATATAAAAGAAGCAATTCATTATTTTAGGTGTCGAGATCTTCGAAGCTGGACAAACGATGAAATATGCAGACCAGTCAACGAGTCTTCTAAACTTTCTACTAAGGGAGCCAGACTTGACGATAAATCGCAATCATGAGGTAAGTAGCCATCCTTGCTGTACCATCGAGGACTCTCCATATTGCGGCATTGGCTTGCCAACCCAGTAAAACAGATCCCCGGAAAGTCTGACTTTGGCCTTGGGAAGAGTATGTCCATTTCACACATTTTTTTCGTTAAGGCCCCAAGTAACATGCAATCGCATTCGTAACAACATTGAATGGTTCTGCTCTGTAGCCTCGACAGGAGATCATGCGTGCACTCAACAACCCTTTCGATGGCTTTATCTCGTGACGTATCGATCGCATCTAAAATTAGGTCAGCTCCCTAGAATTATGGGAAAAGTAAAGTAGGCATCGATGCGAACTGACCTCGCACACTGGAGGGGATTGGGAATGGGGTGGTCGCCATATTCGATGTGTATCTGAGCTGTAGATACTTAGATGACCTCTCGAAAATCGTATCTTGTTGGAAGACCCAGGATATGAACAGCCATTTCTCTGCATCGGATACCGATTCCAAGGGTCTCTCGGCTAGGGCGTTAATCCACATATCTGAAAACACTTCCACTGCTTCATAGCATTCGTAGTAATCCACTATTATAGCTATCTCCACCAGTCTTTCTAGAGATACCTTTCGTGGTACTGTCCGTGTTCGGCCGTGGAATATCATTGTCAAGATCAGAAATGGTAAAGGCGGCCAGTCTTGCACAGGTATTCTCAGATAGCCCTTAGACTTAAGCTCATTTCCTTCCTGAAACCCATGTTGTAGTGTACGTTTGAACTGTGGACAAGCAAGCGTGAGGTGTTTAGAGGATGCACGGATCTGGAGGCATATCTCGACATGTTGGTGGTCTTGGAGGGGATCGAGGGATTGGTCCGTACCCTCACGATAGGGGACCTCGACAGTCCTGTTCTCGTCTTCTAAGCTACCGACATCCTCAGGAGGTTCGGGTGGTGGCTCTTCTCCTGGGTTTATGATATCCTCTGGATATTCAGGTAGTGGTTCAGGGTGCATGGATGGAAACCCAGCAAGTGTGGAATCATCAATATCTCACAGGTTCCCTGGGAGATTCTCAGAAACATTATCCAGAACCAGGACAATGTCCCCTTCCGGATCGAGAGTATAGATTACTTCGTCCATACTTCCAAGGCTTGTAGCTGCTTGGGCTTACACCCCTAAACGAATAAATAGGGAAAAGCAGTACAAGAGCTGAACAACTTGGACCAGGTGGAAGTGGGGGTAGGTGAAGCGGGGTAAGAGGCGGCCCGACCCAGGCAATCTTTTACAAGGAGTCAATTGTTCCTAATAATAGATGAAGGAGGTTCCTTAATTACCTTTTTTGCCCTAGCTCTGTCCTGGGTGGCTCTTGGTCATTACAAGAAGCGGCAATGGATCTCATGCAGCGTTCTCCACGGTATATCGGCTGACTCAAAACTGTGTTGAGAGGTGTGTATTTGAGGATTTCGCGATTCCTACAAAGAGACCCGAAGTCTCAGGTATAGTACGATAAACACGCTCGTTTTGGCGAATGTAGAAATCGAAAAATGCCTGACGCAGCGTTAGAAAATCACTGTAATATGCAAGCAAGCAATACACTTCGAAGGGGAACAACCCGAAGTGCATTTTCTCAAAACAAAAATCCAGAAGCATTGGATTATATCCCATACTATACTCCCAGCATCCAGTTAATCTGCGAAGTGTACGGCTTCTCTCTCACAATCCTCTTAACAACATTCCCATGTTCATCAAATTTGCCTTTGACAGCCACTTCTCGCCAACCGTGACCCCAGTCTAGTTCCCACTTTTCGTCCTTCTTTTTGTCTTGACGAGGAGCAGCCGGGAGCCGCTGTCCAGACTCCCGTGCGCTCTCAACTGAAGCGTAGAATTGGAGCGCTTTCTGGATTTCTTTTATTTGCTTCGGGGAGACGCATTTCGTAGATAGCTCCATTCCACTTTCACCAATGGCATCCTTGATGCACTCGCAAGCCCAACACAGACAACTGGTATATGGCTCTCTAAACTGCTTCTCCCATAACTCAGCAGTGTTGGTATCTGTCATAGTATTCGCCATAGGCTTTTCGGTCTCCAAGGCCCTTGGAACCTTTGCGTAATTCAAGTGTCCTCCAACAAGCTGGCTAGCGAACGTGTGAAAATCATCTGCATAAAGTTGATGGGTTCTCAAGGCGAGTTCAATATCCCATGTTGGTCTCAAACTAGCACGTCTGTCTGGATACAGATGCACAAGAAGTTGAAACCGTTTATATCTCTCCATGCAGCGGGTTAATGATCCGGAGCAGGCTGGTGAGCGGAGCCAGAGAAGCTCATGTGTGTCATTAACAAAGCTGTCTTGCATGGCGACTGCGTGCTCAAGGTCAACTGAGTACTGGGCGCCCATCGACGCGGTATACGGAGGTGGAGACGCAAGACAAGTAATAAGGTCTTCAGACTGTGACGACATGGTTTTGAACATATTCGCTGCCGCCGTCGGCAAGTTGTAGACAAGTGTTTTCCGATCAATGACTTCGTAGAGGGCGTGCCACGGAAAACAAAGCATAAATGCACTTTGTTTACCAAATCTTTCACAGTCAGACGAGTAGGAGGGATGGAGAATATAGCTGTACCACACTAGAAGCACATCTAGTGGAGGAAGATAGTCTTTGGAGAGAGTACTAGTCTCCAGCTGCGCTACGGCAGGGGTAGTGTATGCTTTTGCATGTCGTATTATCTTGTCAATATTCTGCCACCAGATGCCAAAACGGCCAACGGCTGCTTTTACGAATAGTTCCCATTTCTTTATCTGACTTGTACGGGCCATATTCGCAATTGCAGCCGTAGGGCGTGTCTGGGAGCTTTGAGTATTTTCTGCTGAGACAAATGGTCCGATGACAGCATCCAGTTCCCTAGAATTCATGACGTCGTTCCTTAGCTTATAGAAACATTCAATGAGGCATAAATGCATTGCAAAGTGATTCGTTGATGGGTATAGAAGGTCGAATTTGTCTATGTCTGAGGCATCGAGAACACTGGGTGTGTGACTAGGAGGGATAGAAATTCCTCTGAAGATCGCTGGGTCCGGAATCTGTACTTCCTCTTCCCTAGAACTTGCGGGAGCCAAACTGGTTGGGCTTATCTTCCATGAGTGCTGATGTGTTGATGGCTCCTCTCGACCCAATCGCAACCCCCTGAGTACTGATGTCATATTGTTTCACGGACTAGTATAGGAGAATTTGATTTCTCAGGAATAATTTCGTTGAGTGTAGATAGTAGTAAGATGATTCGCAAATAATGGGTGTTTCCCTCCCTTTATGAGACCTGGTACAAAGCATAGCCAAGGACCATAGCCACGGAACATAGCCACAGTTCAAACTGTAATGTACCGTCATCTTGATATTCTGCCTTGTCTGTCCGCCTTCGATCAGGGCACGCAAAGCGTCACCAGTATTGAAATGTACAGTAGGCCTTCAAGATTACTTGGAGGTCTTTATAAAAATGGCTTAGCTCGTCTTCGTACGAGACTTGAGCTACGGAGAATTCGCTGGCATAGTCTAGACTGATTTCCTTTCGTGGACCCACTCCACCCGATTAATCCGGGGTTGATCTGCGGATACCACGGATTCCGTTTACGGTGCTTAGCACACCCCGGATTCTTGCAGTATGGGGTATGATCCTAGAATTTGCTATAGTAGACATGTCCATAGAGAGTTCAGGTTTCCGAGAATCCGTCTTGGAGACCTCCGATGAGTATCTGGGGATTCCATCCGACCTCCAGGTGAGGTGTGAATTCCTCCCTGGATATATCTATAAGTAATGGAGACCTTCCATTAAATTGTTCTTTTGAGATCATCAACTTTATAAAGGCACATTCGAAACCCCCCAAGTTATTTCTCAATTCAACAGACTTCCTAACATTCATCCAAAATGGTCGGCTTTGACATGCGCGGTTTGACTCCTGCTCCAGTGACACCGTTCACTGAATCAGGTGACGTCGATTACGAGGCCATCCAACGCCTGGGTAGCTGGCTTGGTAGCATCGACGGTGTGAAAGGCCTAGTTGTTTTGGGTCACGCAGGAGAAGGAACCTTCCTCACAGCCGAGGAGCAAATATCCGTGATCAAGGCATTCGTCCAATCCGTCGACAATAAGATCCCCATTATCGCAGGAATCACAGGAGAGGGTACCGAGGTGGCCGCGCTCGAAGCGAAGCGCGCAAAGGACGCTGGTGCAGCGGCTGGTCTACTCTACCCATCTCACGGATGGTTGCGCTTTGGATACCAGGACGGCGCACCCCAGGACCGCTATCGACGAGTCTACGAAGTCAGTGGGCTTCCTTTGATCCTCTTCCAGTACCCAGACAACACGAAGGCGACCTACAGTCTGAAGACCATGCTTGATATTTCAGCACAACCCGGTGTCTTTGCTATGAAGAACGGCGTCCGTAACATGCGCCGTTGGGATACGGAGATTCCAGTGATTCGTCGCGAACGGCCCGAGCTGCAGATCTTGAGTTGCCACGACGAGTATCTCTTGCATACATCATTTGATGTGGACGGTTTCCTTGTCGGTTATGGTAACATCGCTCCGGAGCCATTGATCGAGTTGATCAAAGCTGGAAAGGCCAAGGATTACAAGAAGGCTCGCGAAATCCATGATCAACTCCTACCAGTCACGAAGAGTGTTTATCATCGAGGCTCTCATATGGAGGGCACGGTCGCCCTTAAACACGCTCTCGTTGCTCGTGGTATACTGAAGCATGCGACCGTTCGATCGCCTCTTTTGCCTCTTGAGCCTGGCGCAGAACAGGAAATTCATGCAGCTATTAGTGCAGCTAGTCTGGCCAGAGTTGCATAGATAAGGAGTTGCAGGGTTAAACGAAAGAGATTGGAAAGCGAGAATAATGTACGTACTTGTTTAGATATAGATACATGCCGATTGATTTCCCCAATCATCTCTTCTTCGATGAGTAGCTCTACCGTTCAGATTACTGTAGGCCACAAGCAAAGAATCTTATTGTTTCTAGGATAGTTCTGCCTTGTACTATGGAGCCCAACAACATAATGCAGGTTATTCATCCACTTTCTGGAATCTCCTAGATAAGTATATTTTACTATGATGCTACCTACTACCATGATCCAACTTCATCACTTGCAAAATCGTATGTTAGAAGCAGTACATATAATCTATGATCATATTCATTAGTGTTTTGACAGATAAGGATGTGCATGCTGAAAGCCACCTTGGTCGAACTCTCAGACTTAGAACAAGGCCACCAGTACCTAGATATATTCCATTTGCCAACATGGAAATACCTATAAATTACCCTACAATCACGCCTTAAGTATCCGGACATTGTTAGTATCCAATGTCTAGCATAACAGCTGACCTCATCCACAAGCTACTGTCTTGGTCTTGTGACGGCTTGAGCATGAGAGCTCTCAGCTTTCATTCGCTTGTCAATGGGCTTAAATCTACAGCATACGTGTTAAGAGACGTATGAAGTTGAGGCATGTTCAACTAGCACTGGGGGAGAGAATATCTTCCCTAAAGGACACAATAGCCCTAACTAGATGGCGTGTTCGAATTGCCAGACATGGGACAGTAATGGACTTCGTTCTATTGACCAGTCATCATGATAATTATCTTCCTATTGTTTGGGAAGGAAAAGGCCGCAAGGCAGGTTCGGGGAAAAATAAGCGAGTCCCACAGGAAAAGTGACGGCGTGTAAAACGTGGGGGCGATGGTTTCCCCAGATTCCCCGCATTGCCACCCCTACGTATATGAATCCGTGATTTCCGTGCCCACTACACGCTGCTCTTCCTACCCTTGCTCACCTGCATCATGACCTCAGGAACTCCAAACCATGCCACAAGCCCCACTAGCAACGTGACTCCTATTCCCTCTAGTCGGAAACACCCACTTGAGGATGCTTACGATCCAGGCTCGGAGAACCGCCGGAAAGACCCGAAAGTCAGTCGCGCCTGCGACTCGTGCAAGGTCAAGAAGATTCGATGCTCAGGCACAGCACCATGTGACCACTGCAACAGGAGGCGCTTGACATGTACCTATGCCAGCAAATACTCACGTGGTCGGCCTCCTACACCTCCGCCCTTATCGGGATCCAGGGAGAGGGCAACGATAAGCGCAGGTCAAAGGCCTAATGTGCAGCATACAAGCTCCAGAAGTACCTCCAATATAAGTGAAGATGTGCAAGACAATGAACGACCTCAGGTCAACATCGACGAACGGGCCACTAGCTCTTCAGTGAACGTCGGAGATGGTGCGCCATCACCAGAACTCGTTATCGAGGGACAGTATGCCGATCCAACGTCTGGCCTCACTTCTTTCCATCAAGCATGGCGCAAGATCTCCATGCAAAACAGAGACATTGCATCCCCAAGATCGAGTGAGGCGGAGATGAACCAGCCCTTGGTTTCTGCTGGAGACCGGCCGTTCTACCAAGACTCTCATAGTTCTGACCCGTTTCCCGATCCCCCTACGGCGCGCCGCTTATTATGCTTTTACTTCGAATCCTGTGTTGTTACGTATCGAATATTCCACCGACAGACCGTAGAAGGTTGGTTGGATGCTGTATTGGACAATCGGCGAACAAATCGCCCAATCACGCACTCCATTGGGAATGCTAAATATAGCATTATCCTGACGATATTGGCCATCGCACGGTTTCGCACTTTCAAGATTGAACGGAAATTTCCTAACAATGACGAGGCATCAGCGCTGACAGAAACCGATCCCTTGTTTTGTGCGGCAATGGACCTGACCGAGACAGAGAAGGGATATCCGCGGTTGGAATCAGCCCAGGCCAGACTGATCCAAGTGCTATATCTCCTCCAGACATCTCGAGTGAATAGGGCCTGGTATGTATTCGGTAACGTCTATCAGATCGTCTCTTCGCTGGGCCTTCATCGGCGGCGCTCAAGGAAACAGAACATTGCCTCAAATGGTCTTTCAAATTATATCAAAGCTCAATGCGCGAAACGAGTCTTCTGGGTCACATATACCATCGACAAGTATCTCAGCGTAGTTATGGGCCGGCCACAGCTTCTGCATGATGACGACATCGACCAGGACTTTCCAGATAGTGTTAACGACGAGGACATTGGGCCTAGTGGTCTTCTAAGCGTAGAGGATCCTGAGGATTGTCATGTCGATGCCCTTATTTTTCATGCCAAGTACGTGTCGCTAGTCATATCGAGGTCCCCATTATCTTTATTAGCAGTCTTAACATTCAATCAGGATCGCCCACATCATCGGTCGCATATCACGACAAGTGTACTCAGTGGGTAGTTCAGCTGGTGAGGGTCGAAAGGCGGCTGCATATTCTATCGTTCACGAGCTTCACGTTTGGCGGGCCAATCTCCCCTTACACCTGGGTACGATCAAGCTATCTACGCTGATACCAAGCTTCCGAAGAGAAGCTACAGCACTGCACCTTGCCTATTCCCATGCACTTATTCATGTCAATCGCCCGTTTCTACTCGGCGATGTAGTTAGTTCTGAGGACGAGCCCGAAGCAAAAGACCGAATCGCTGAATGTATCTCCGCTGCGAAAGCGGTTCTAGAACTAGTTAACACGATGGCGAAAGATACAAACTTGCTTCATTCTTTTTGGTGGACCCATTACGTGACCTTTTGCGCACTGGCCGTGGTCTATATTTGGAATATACAGTGCAAGGCACGCAATGACCAACAGCTGGGGAATGAATCGTCGTACGTCAAGCTCTTTGACCTCGCCGAGAAGTGTCGAGCTCATTTAGCTTGGACCGGCTCGCCATCATCCCCCGGCCGAAGATACGCAGCCATCTTGGAGGAACTGCGCCTGGAGGCCCAACGTGAGACAATCAATAACACTCATACAGATTCTGGACAAGGAATGGTAGAGGGTGTGACACAACCCAATTCGCAGCTCAACGTTTTTGATAGTTCCGGACTAGCGGAAGCGTCCTTTGAGTGCATAGCCTCGATAGATAGGCCTGTGAACACCGTTCCGAGCATGCTTGACGCATGGCAAGCTGTCGACTGGCTGGACCTAGATGCCTCTGTACGTTACCCACAATTGATCAGAGATGATAACCGTCATGCTAACAGGTGAGTAGGCTTTCTATTCGGCTCTAGATGACCTAGGAATCTCACCGACGTGGTAACCTTGTCTCTGTATTTTGTGGACCTCGAGCTTTGCTCATTTACCTACACACGTATAGCAATTTTGTACATAATACCCCCAGCATCCTGTTATAAGGTTTGTTACCAAACTCAGTTATCCACCGTCCTCCATGCATACATACGCATATCCGAGACGCGTATCGCGTGGGGATTTAAACCTTAGTTTGACATCCCGTTCTTGGGTTTAATCGGATATGTCGGATTACTACCCGCCACTCCACCATTAACATCCGGATTCCACGGGTGGAGAAAATAATCCCAGAATCGACTGAAACTGCCTGTCATACAGGTTCTCGATTGTTACATCAATGTGCTTTGCAAGCTCATTGTTATGTTGTGCTATTTCCGGGCCCACAATGTCTAGTTCCACCATCTAGTGTATCTTTTTACGCTTCGACTTCTTATATCTCCTCTCCCCACGGGGTTTAATTCCCCAGAAATGCAGTCCTAGCCTAGATCTGGGGCATTGTCGATCAATTTGTCTTGGCTTTGTGCTGCGTGCTCATCATGACTACCGATCGGACGTTTGACGAGGAAAACCTATCCTCGGAGAAGGAGGCTGTTATGCATCTTGAGCATCAGCCTCGCGGCCTATCTTCTGACGACGAAGAATTCCTTGCCAACTTCTCTGATGAGGCAAAGGCCAGGGTGCTGAGAAAGGTCCGATGCGCTTTCCTAGATATTACATACAGCGAATTGCTAACAACATATTGTGTTTCCAGGTCGATGTGCGCAGCTTTCTCTTTCCATGATCTTATTGTCCAGTGAAATGCTAAGATACACCCGCAGTGGCGGCTGATCCCCATGCTCGTTCTACTATATCTGATTGCATACATTGATAAAACGAACATTGGTATATTCTACACTCCAGTGTGCCTCTTTTAGGTATACCGCTGACATGGGACTTGTCTAGGTAATGCGAAAATAGAAGGACTTCTTCCCGCCTTGGGGATGAATGGCAACCAATACAACATTGCCTTGTCTGTCTTCTTTATCCCTTATGTTCTTGCCGGTGCGTTCACTCTGTTCCGCAAACTAAAGTATCACTCCTAACACGCAACACAAGAGGTTCCTAGTAACATAATCCTTAACCACTTTAAACGACCTTCTGTGTATCTGGGATCCTTGATTCTTGTCTGGGGCATAATCATGACCTGCACAGGATTTGTTCAGAACTTTGGCTCCCTGGTTGGCATCCGGTTTCTCCTGGGCTTATTCGAGTAGGTTTATGTCAGCCGAGCTACGCTGTTACCTCTAGACTCTAACATAAGACAGGGCAGGATTCCTTCCAGGCGCTGTTTTGATCATCTCCAAATGGTATCTTCCCAACGAAACCCAAACACGCATCGCTATCCTATACACATCGGCTGCCTCGGGAGGAGCATTCTCCGGGCTTCTCGCTTTTGTCATTGCCAAGATGGATGGTATTGCTGGCTACGAAGGCTGGCGATGGGTGCGTCACCAACACAGCTCCTTAACTGTACCCCACATATCCTAGCTAACGCGCTATATAACTTCAGATATTCATAATCGAAGGTCTTGCTACTATCTGCCTATCTGTGCTTACTTTCTTCTTGCTTCTTGACTCGCCTCAACTTTCCTCGGGGTGGCTTACGTCCGATGAGGTTCGCTTCCTGGAGGTTCGGCAAATCGCGAACAGCACCCAAGGAGCCCATAAAGATGGAGTAGCTTGGAGCGCCTTGATTAGTGTTTTGACGGATTGGAAAATCTACCTACTAATCCTCGCCAACTGGTCTAACGCCGTACCCAACTACGCCCTTAAGTTCACCATGCCCCAGATTATCCAAAGCATGGGATTCACCTCCGCCAGAGCACAGTTGTTAACCATTCCACCCTACGCCGTTGGTGCTTTTTCAGCTTATATATTCTCGGTTTTCGCCGATCGCTACACATGGCGCATGCCTTTTATCATTATCCCTCAACTACTACAGGTCGTCGCCTTCAGCATCTTATTCACCAAAGCAGCCGATATACGTGATAACATAGCACTGTGTTACTTTGGAGTCTGTCTAGCTTGTTTTGGGTAAGTACACAATCCTTCCACCCCACACCTGAAAGCTCAGTCTCATATAGGATGTACCCCATTCTACCTGGCGTAAACGCCTGGAACGTCTCCAATCTTCCCAACCCCACGAAGCGGGCAATTGGCATTGGCTATCTGGTCTGTATGGGTAATGCGGGAGGCATTATCGGCAGTTTCATCTATCAGGAGAAAGAGGCGCCCCGTTATCCCACCGGCTACGGAAACTCCTTTGCCTTTGCGTCGGCAGGTTTGGTAGCATGCCTGGTACTTGAGTTCTGTCTCTTTAGGTTGAATAAACAGAAGGCCCAGTTAAGCGAAGCAGAGATCCGAGACCGGTATACGGATGAGGAGTTGAATGAAATGGGAGAGAAAAGTCCCCTGTTCAAGTATACACTGTGATCGGGGTTTCTGCGATGATCGTGCGGGAAGGGATATATGCAGCCTAGCCTGCTTTAGGATGTCTTAGGAGATGGTTTTTGTCTACTCAGTAATGAATATTAGCTCCATCTTCTAAGTCAATTTAGTATCGAGTTTCTCCGCTTCTCTGTCTAGGCGTCATTCATTATCGGGGTTTGTGGATCGGTTAGACCCCACCGAGCCATCCCTTGACAGTGGCAACATTTCTTCAGCCACAGTCGTTGGCCTTCCAAGGAGCGTAGGGTCTTGGTCAATAATGAGTGGTGAATATTGCTAGACCTCCGTAGGGGATGTTTTTTGTATCCCTTGATGCGTTACTATCTAAATTTATGCTGAAGTAGCAACATCCGATAATAGAAAGTTTCTATGAGAAGAATAAATCCTAACGGAACTCTCCACACTTCCTGTACCAGCAAAGACATCCAATAGCGACCACAGAAACTATTATGTTCAGCCTCAATCGTCAACGGCTATTTCCAACTATTGAGACAAGTCCAAGACGATTAACTCCGTCAAGCAGACCGTTGGGACGGGAGAATCCATGGAAACAACTGCATACATATTGTGGGGATATGCAATAAAACGGGGCTTACGGGGCAATAAGAAACCCGATACCTTCCAATATTTCAGTTCTGGGGCCTGGTTTCACCAAGAATGGGGTTGAGATGCCCGGTCCAGTCCAGCCCAAACTTGGGAATAGACGGGTCCCGGATCCACATACTATCTCGCCTATTATGACGATCATTGATTTAGGTCCATTAATAGTAACGAGTACCTTACACCGTTAGTATGATGTAACGACTGACTCGGATACACTGCGTATGTTCTCTGGTCGAGGGAATACTCCACGTATGGGGTTTGCCACTGTAGCGGAGTTGAACACAACGTTACATTCAGATCATAAGGCAAGGGTATAAAAGGGTTCGAACTTCCATTGAGCAAGAGACCATTCAGCCAGACACAGCAACCAACAATTCTTCTTCTATCTTTCTGACAACCTCTTAACGAACCTTTGAACAATCACAATGCGTTTCCTCAGCATCTTCGCCGCCATCGTTGCCCTTACTCCCGCCGTCATGGCACAGGGCCAGAACCCCAAGAACTGTCTTGAGGAATGTCATCCCTACAGCGCTGGTTCCAATCAGTACTGCGATGCTGAACACCAGGTATGTTGTTCATATAGCTGAGCACGGATTCTTGCATACCTGACCGCTAACATGACAATAGGCTCTTTACCGTGAAGGCCCTGTATGTACACCTCTTGCCTTCTCGTCGAGGCCGAGACACCGTGGTATAGTAGGTAGACGACTTTCTGACAATGATTATAGGGCTGCTTCAAGTGCTGTGAGTCCGTTTAAGCGGATTAGGGTGAGATGGGACTGCAGGTTTAGTGGTCTATTAAGTCAAGGATTTGTCAGTTGACAATTTGGTCTCTCGCAATTGACGTTTTTGGGGGGCTGTGGAGTATTATATCTGTTGAGCGACCATCAAGATATACAATGCAGTTTTTTTTCCGATTTGTGATTCATTAAAATGCTTAGAACTACTTGCGGGGCTCTAAATTCTTCTACTCTATCTTGCAACGCGATCTGCAATTGCCCAACGAGATGATAATAATAATAAAAGAAAAGAAAAAAAAAGATACACAAAACGACATTACGCTGTCGGGTTGCTCCCAAGTTCAGAAAATATTTACATTCTGTAAATTCGGCAGTCCTACCAATGTCAAATGCTAAAATCGTACAAGGCATTCATTCTTATATCCATGACAAAGGCACTACTGTTTCGTCGCCGGGAAATTACCAGTTCCTAAAATATCACCATCCTCTTCGCTCCCATTCTTTGCCCGGTCAATACGGAGTTGTGTCGTCTTGAATAACCTCGGCATAGTCGTCTCCTCGAACGATGTTCCCTGCGCAACCATCTTTGCCAGCTCCTTAGCCGCCAACCAGATGACCGGCATACCATGGCCATTAAACCCAGCGATAATAAACTGGCCATCCTTGGCAGGCACTTCACCAACGTGAGGATTCGAGTCATAGGAGTAGCCCATAACTCCAGTCCAAATCTTGTCCACTTTAGCCCCGGAGTTCTCCCACCCACGATACGTCCGTTGCATATAGTCTGTATAATAGTCCTTTGCCGAATCGATGAGAACACTATCGTCCACGTTGTTGTACCATTGCTCCCGGAATGGCCGGAACTTCGCGGCGGCGCCACCGACAATGATACTGCCGTCGGCTCGCGGGATCAAGTATGATAGAGTGTTGTCTTCTGTTCGGTTGATGTAGGAGTTGTTAAGAAGGGGTGCTGTTGTTCCCTCTGGCACCGTAATTCGACAGCAAATACCCTTGCAGGGAATAATGTTTTTCTCATACTCTGGGAGGAGGCCTGCGACGTAGGCATTATTCGCATGGATGACGTTGTCCGCGTGCATCTTTCCCCGTGGAGTCTCAATCACATACCCGCCATTTGAATCAGGTGCAATTGAGGTCGCCGGGGTATATGCCTGAAGGTTTACCTTGCCCGTCGCAAGGAGAGACTCAGTAAGGTGCATGATAAATTTATATGGCCATACGGTACCAGCCGTGTATGAAGCGCATGCAACAGCACCTTTGACGCCACAAATCTGCCTCCTATTAGCACCTATGATTCAACTAAGGGTCAGCAAGCACTTACACCTTCAACCTCCTTGCCGGTGTAGAAGATAGCATCATTCATGTATTCAAACTTTTGCGCAACTACGCTGTCGAAGGTCGCCTTGGCCTTTGCTGCGGCTTCCCCGTTGCACCAGACGTCGATGGTCCTTGTCAAGGTAAAGTCACAATCGATCTTCTCTTCCTCAATGACTTTCTTGAGTGCGGGAAGGTGAGCTATCTCGAACTCCGCTATCTCAGCCCCTGCACGCGCACCGGCGCGATCGATGTATGTGGGAATATGACCGTAGAAGTCTGGCCGGAGATGACCGCCGTTGCGACCTGTTGCGCCCGAGCACACTCCCCTGGCTTCCAGAATTGTGATTGACTTGTTGAAATCCTTATGGTCCTTCACGATATGGTAGGCTGTACTGATACCAGCGTAGCCAGCGCCGATTATAACAATGTCACTGTGCTCGGGCAATTGTTCCGTCGAGCGATGGTTACTCTTCGGATGAGGCTGGGTTTGCCAGAAACATTCCCCAGGATTAGGAACAGGAAAGCATCCTGTAGGTGGTGTTTCAGCTGTAGAAGCAGCTACAGTCCCATTCGAAGCAGGCAGTTGCATATTTGTCTTGGAAATGTGAAGTTATGAGCCCTATAGCTTGGAGTAACTATGCAAAAGATGACACGGAGTTAATTATAAAAGTGATGCGTCCGAGGTCTTATCTTATCGCTCGGCCTCGGTACGGCGTACGATTCTTTGGATCACTAAAAGCTCGCTACCGGACCGGAATTGCCTAATTTAAACCGGCGGATATCCATGGTCGGTTCGGTCTCCACCAGAGACGTCTCCGGTTTATCAGTAGTTCAATTAACTTACTTCTGTATCTGGCCGTCAAGCTCATCCCCTTGACAGGTCCAACGTGGTAAACTTGCCGGGATCCATCCGGTTCACTTAGTTCTTATCTTAGCCACTTATGTGCAGAAGTCCCGCCAATGAAGGAAATGGGATTTGATATTGGCTTTGCATTAGCTTCTGATAAGCGGGGGAAATAGCCCCATGAAGAACCTAAAACTGCACATAGATATACGAAAATTTATACAAAAATGGGAACATGTCACCCCGGTTGAGCACACGATCTCCCATCTCTCGTTTAACACTAAATTGTAGTTTCGAGCAAGATGCCTCCCCATACCGCAGAATACCCCTCGTTTGACGAAGCTGGTCCGACATCTATTGCAGAGAAAAAAGGCTTCCACGACAATGTGGGATCGTACGATGTGGAGAACACCGCCGGCCAGCTGGAGGAGGTGCATGACTTCAAGCAAGGCCTCCACCAGCGCCATATTCAGATGATCGCGCTGGCTGGTACCATCGGAACTGGTCTTTTCCTGGGCTCTGGACGAGCCATCGCAACGGCGGGGCCTCTGGGAGCTTTTCTCGGATACTCCATTATTGGTCTCACGGTGTCGAGCGTTGTCTTCGGCGTTGGTGAAATGGGCGCCCTGGCCCCTCTCACAGGTGGTGCTATTCGATACCTTGAACTCTTCTGCGATCCTGCGTTGTCATTTGCCGTTGGGTGGAACCATGTATACTCCTACGTGGTATCAATTCCGTCCGAGATTGTCGCAGCGGCCGTCATTGTTCAGTTCTGGGTAACAATCAACAATGCAATTTGGATAACTGTGTTCGGTGTCGTCATGCTCATCACAGCACTCCTCTTCGTCCGTATCTATGGAGAGCTGGAATTCGGCTTCTCCATGCTGAAGATCATGCTAGTCATTGGAATCAATATCATGGCCTTGGTGATCACATGTGGAGGAGGTCCCGACCATAAAGCCATCGGATTCAGTTACTGGAAGAACCCAGGGCCCTTCGTCCAATACCTCGGGGTTGAGGGCTCATTAGGCCGGTTCATGGGATTCTGGACTACATTCGACAACGCTCTTTACGCATACTCCGGCATCGACAACATCACAGTGGCTGCCGCTGAAACACGCAATCCCCGCCACGCGATCCCCCAAGCCGCGCGCCGGATCTTCGTTCGAATCTTCCTCTTCTACATCTTAACAATCTTCATGGTCGGCCTAGTCGTCCCATCCAACGACCCCAATCTCCTCGGCTCAACAAGCACAGCAGCCCATTCCCCCTTCGTCATCGCCGCCCGCAACGCAGGCATCTCCGCAGTACCATCCATCATCAACGCCGTCGTCCTCACCTCCGCCTGGTCCTCAGGAAATTCCAACATGCTCGGCGGCTCCCGCATCCTCTACGGCATGGCCTGCAACGGCCACGCCCCGAAATTCTTCAAACGAATGAACCGCTTCGGCGTCCCTTACATCTCCGTCGCGCTATACGGCCTCTTCATGGCCCTAGGCTACATGACCCTCTCCGACTCGGCAAGTACAGTCTTCACTTGGTTACAAGATATCGTCGCCATATCCACGCTAGTAAACTGGGTCTGTATCTGTATCGTCTACCTCCGTTTCTACTACGGATGCAAGAAGCAAGGCATAGACCGTCATAAGGAACTGCCGTGGGCAGCGCCATTCCAGCCCTGGAGTACGTGGTTCTCTTTGATCCTGTTAGTCATTCTGTTCTTTACCGGTGGTTATAAGACGTTCATGCATGGACATTGGGATACGGAAACGTTTATCTCGTCGTATTTGAACGGGCCGCTTATTTTGGTTATCTACCTGGGCTATAAGTTCGTCAAGAAGACGAGGATTATTCCATTAGAGGAGATTCCGATTCGGCCTTTTATTGAGAATTATCAGAATAATCCGGAGCCGGAACCGAAGCCGAAGAAGGGGTGGAGGAGATTGAATATTTTGTGGTCTTAGTGTTATTCCTTGAACCTTGGGGAATATATATATACCTTGAAGATACCAGTTATAGTAACAACAATGATAATTCATATTCAAGTGGAGAACACTTTTCATGAGAATTTACATCGTACGATCGTCATCTACTTAGAATATTTTACATTATACATCTCGATC